>NW_023276831.1:350418-354017 GCF_003668045.3 Cricetulus griseus
CTGTGACTTTTTATATCATCCTGAGTGAATGGGTGCTCCAGTCTTCTGTTGAGAAGCATTACATACAAACACAGCCCTCCCTGCTGCCCCTTTTCTCCAGTTCCTTGCATGCTCCTCACCTGGAGTGTGGACACCCACTTTGAGGGAATTAATCTCCCTGGCAATCTAGCAAAGTGCCACTTACATGTTGTATTCTATCACATCTGGTCCTGAATTTTTCTTGATCTACCTCAAAACCTTCACACTCACATTACATATATGTTTATATTTACATACATCTACATCATATTGAACAACATTTTGGATGACTGACACATTGACACACAGGAGACTGAGATATAAAGCAGCAGATATCATAGCTGAGAACCAAAAGGAATTAACACCTCTATGCTGAGACGATCCACAAACCCACATATTCCTAAGAACAGATAAGTACAGCAAATATGTGTGTGACAAGCATCTCATTACCCATGAGAGCCCACAGCCATATAGGCTATACTGATATATTTACATATGACATCACAGGAAGACATTACAACAATCTTCTGAAATAATGAAACTATTTCAAGACTCTGGGAAGGAACTTAACGAGTAAATTGCTTGCCATGCAAGCATGTGGAATTGAGTTCCATCACCAGCAGACAGCTTTGGCTGTGGGTGGGAACACACACTTATAATCCAGAGCCAAGGGGTGGGTGGAGGTGGGATTTCACTAGGGCATGTGAGTATATGTATGTGAGCATATACAAGTGTGTGTGAGCATATGTCTGTGGGAGTGGGTGTGTAAGTGTATGAGTGCGCATGTTACTGTTTGTGTATAAGTGACTATGTGTGTATATGGGTGTATGTGCGTTTGTGTGTGTAGTTATGTATTCCTGTGTGTGTGTGTGTGTGTGTGTGTGTGTGTGTGTGTGTGTGTGCGCGCATGTGCATGCACACTTAATTTAAATGAAGTTATTCCAGTTGGGATGTCAAAGTTTTCTAAGAGGTATAGACTAAAACTTGGCATGAGAAACCTTTGAGGTTATTGATCAGGGGAATCCAAGAGCCTCCCAAAATAATATAAACTATTCTCATTGCTCTTGTTTATCCCCACAAATGAAAGCTTAGTAAGATATTATTGCTAAAGACCACAATACACATTAGACAAGGCCTTGGAAGAATCAATCTGGAACCAACCTAAAATCCACTTCTTCCCGAGGACCAGTGTAGCGTCCACCATTGACTAGCAATAACGACACAACACCGAGGAATCTTCTTCAACAAAGTATAATCGGGAACTTGTTGATTTACAGTGAAATGGTGGCCCCTGGTACAGGAAGGCGGGGCCTGATATAGTCTACATCTATCAATCTCCTAACCCTACATGGCATGCCAGGATAGGTTGTCTCCAAGCAGAATTAAGAGGATACATGACCTTTACCAAATTAGGAGTTATTTACCACAGAGAACACTCGCCTTCGGGCTGGCAGAAATTGGTGCCATCTTTTGGGCCCAGTACTTTGCAGCTCCCAACAGTTCCCCCTTTTTGTTTTAATATTATTGGAGTAGTACTATCTGTCTGTTGTCAGATTTCAGTCATTTCTGTCTTAGGTTCAATCCCAGTGTGCTTATCTTACCCGTCAAAGAGTCACTGTGTCGCCCTCACAGGCTCATGTCTTAGGTTGAAGGGAACACATGTATGCTTATTCGCTCAGCATGAGGGTAGGTGCCCGTCATTGAGCATGACTGATTCAGATATGCATCACTCAATCAGCAAGGGCGAGACAGACATCTATTTGTCTGTCAGCATGGATAAACATGATTGAGGGGATTGTCCTGCTTCCACAGTAGCAAAGGCCTGTACCAACATGGCAGCTTGGGGTTTTTGACAATTCCTGATCCTGCATAGGCACCACAGGCAAACAAAATGGCTAACAGCATCATGGAAAACACAACCCCTACTCCAGCCCATTCTTTAACTAAACTAAAGCTTGCTTAAGGGTAGTTAAGAGGGTATTAACAGTGGGCAGGCTCAAGCATGTAGCATTCATGGCAACAATCTGTTGTGTTAGGTTGTCTGTCAGGTTCTTGATCTGTTGACTCCAATTTCCCTGAAGGTAGGCACTCAGGAGCTTTTAAACATACTGGGCTAGCTGGAACATTGAGATTATTCAAAGTTTTATGTATTGATAGATTCTTAAGAGAAGATCCCTTCTCATCCCTTGTACCAGAAACATTAAGAAGTCTTATACAGAGATTCTGGAGAACCGCACAAGGTTCAAGAGAAGTAAAAGCTCCACGCTCATTGGAGAGTACCCATTGAAACCATGTCAAGGTATTTTTGCTGCCTGTTTTTTGGGAACCTTCCTGAATTAGGTTAATCTGGTACTTGCCAAGAGGGGGAGTAAATTCAAAGCCTGGAGCTATCTGTTTAAGTTTGTGGTCCGGACTCTGACAAGGCATCCAATGAGGAGGATACCCTCGATTGGGTGCACAATAAGGCAAGACTGGTCGAGCAGTGGAGTTCTCTTGACTAAAGCATGAATTTGAGGGTCGGAGACCCTCCATCAGCATCAGAAATGTAGTGATATTTACATCTTTGGTCCCATTTGTACCTGTGCCAGATCCAGAACTAGTGCCTGTACTAATCTGGGTCAGGGCTTCAGTGAGCATATCACTCAAGATCTGGTTATGAGTAAGGGGATCAAGCCAATTGCCAACAGAACCAATTTTCAACAAAATGCATGGGTTAGAATTATTAATAAGGGAGAAGTATAATGCTCGATGGAGAGAAATATTAGTGGGTGAATACTGGGCAGTATCAGGGTCTAAATTGACACAAGGTAAGCCCAATCCACAACTAGTAGAAAAGAAAACAGGCAAAACTTTAGATGTGCTATGAAGAGGCTTTTGCTATGGCCCACAGGATTTGTTCTCTGGCCTGGATCAGCCACGGTGTTGTCAAGGTCAGAAGCAGGATCAATATTGGAGGCTTCAACTTGTTTGTTGCACCTCCATGTTGGTCTCTCTGGAATCTACACCGGGTCTTGCTGATCCTGGGAATAAACACAAACAGAACTTCTCACCCATGCTAACACCGGGTCCAGTCCATGCCATAGACAAGTAAGGATATCTTTCCATCTTACATAGCCCTTCTGAGAAGGTGCCTGAATCTGGTGCCTATTGGCAGCAGAAAGGCCTTGAGAATCCAAATTTAAAAAATTCAGAGTAAAGTGAGCCAAGGATAGTTGTCCCTTTGGTGTTCTACCATGTCCTATTCCCCCTTTTTGTTTTAATAGACATTTTTTCAATGTGCGATGAGCTCTTTCAACTATTCTTGTCCTTGGGGATTATAAGGTAGGCCATGGTTTAATTGGACTTCCATCTGTTTACAGAAGGAGGTAAAAGATTGAGCTGTGTAAGCAGGACCATTGTCAGTCTTTAATTGGTGAGGCAGCCCATGCCTCAAGGCAATGTCCAATGACATTGACAGCCTTTTCCCCACTCATAGGGGTGGCATGGATGATGCCTGAACAGGTATCCACAGACACATGGATATATTTAAGAGTTCCAAATCCTGAAAAATGAGTTACTTCCATTTGCCAGATCTTCAAGGG
>NW_023276831.1:354896-369536 GCF_003668045.3 Cricetulus griseus
CATTTTGTAATTCTGTCTCCACTTTCTTTAAAGCTTCTCTGGCTTCAGCGGTTAACTGCCTAGGTGAATCTAATTCTGAATCACCATTGAGAATATTATACAATGGTTTTAACTCATAATTAGGTAATTTTAAATAACACCTTATCCAATTTATATCTCCCAACAACTTCTGAAAATCATTAAGAGTTTTTAAAATATCTTTTCTAATCTCTATCTTTTGTGGAATAATAGTATGAGGGAGAATCTTAGCCCCTCCATAGTTAACAACAGTGTCCTTTTGGATCTTTTCTGAGGCTATGACTAAATTATGCATCTTAAGCAATTTTATCAGTTTTGTATACTCTTATTGAGTGTTTTATCATCTTTGGCAGCCAATAAAATATCATTCATATAATGAACACATCTAATCTTGGAAAGTACACTCTCAAAGTAGCAATACCTTCTTCAACAAACAACTGACACATAGTAAGACTATTGGCCATCCACTGTGGCAACACTATCCATTCATACCTTAGATAGGTTGTTCATGATTACAAGAGGGCAGCGTAAGTGCAAAGTGCCCTGAATCCTTGGCACACAAAGTTATGGAAAAGAAACAGTCTTTAATATCTATAGAGATGATAGGCCATAATGCAGGTAAAGAAGTTAAAAGTGGAAGACCACGTTGCACAGGGCCCATAATTTGCATCTGCGGATTAAAAGCTCTAAGATCATGAAGCAATCTCCATTAACCAGATTTTTTCTTAATGACAAAAATAGGAGTATTCCATGGAGATACAGAGGATTTTCTATCCCCCAGATCCAGCTCCTCCTGCACTAGAGTCCTAGCAGCTTCCAGTTTTTCAGAGGAAATTGGCCACTGAGGAACCCATACCAGCTCATCTGTTTTCCAGGTAATAAGAATACCTCCCTCAGTGGCTCCTAGGAAAAACCCAGACCTACATTCTTAGGTCTCGTTTGTGGAATAATAGGACTAGTTTGACCCTGCAGATGTTTTCCGAGGCCTCGACCTGGGATGTATCCCATTCATTTCATGATATCTTGATATGTTTCTGAGTATTCATTTGTGAGTTTAAACCCATATCCTTTAACAAATCTCTTCCCCATAGTGAAATTGGTAAATCTAACACATAAGGCTGCATGGTCCCTGAATGTCCTTTCTGATCTTTCCAAGGCAATTTTCTAGCACTTGTATCAGGAGCCTTAGCATAGCCTAAACCTTGTAAAGTTTGAGAAGAGACCTGTATAGGCCAGCCAGAGGGCCAATCTTTAGTGGCTATGATGCTCTTATCAGCTCCAGAATCTAATAAGCCTAAAATTTTCTTACCATTCACAATTAACTCAAGGGTCAGACGTTGATTGAGGTCTAAAGCTAGGAAAGTTAAGTTCGATCCGGTGGAACCAAAGCCTCCCTCTCCTGCTCCTTTCTGGAGACTTTACTGCCTCTTTCCCAAGGGCTTTGGTGCTCCTTTACTGGAAACCTTTCTCCTCTTTCCTGAGGGCTTGGTGCTCCTTTACCAGATACCTATCTCCACATTCATGGTGGATTTTGTGATTCCACTTATCTTAGGATCTTACCGGTGCCACCCCGACTGTGAGAAGTTCTGATTCCATATATGGGCCACCACTTGTGGCATCCACCCTTGATCAGCAAGAGCGATGCAACACTTAGGAATCTTCTTCAACACAGTTTAATCGGGAACTTGTTGATTTACAGTGAAATGGTGGCCCCGGGCAGAGGAAGGCGGGTCCTGATATAGTCTACATCTACCAATCACCTAACCCTAAGTGGCACATCAGGATAGGTTGTCTCCAAGCAGAATTAAGAGGATACATGACCTTTACCAAATTAGGAGTTTTTTACCACAGAGAGCACTCGCTGTCGGGCTGGCGGAAGGCGGAAACCAGTGCCATCTTTTGGGCACGGTACTTTGCAGCTCCCAACAGACCAGCACTAAAGTACTGGAAGGAGCTATGCAAGCTGTCAAAGGAGAAAACAATGCACAGTCTTATTATCTGTAACACCTATTGACCAGAATTGTAAGATATCCCAAATGTTGAAATAGTTTTTCTACTTCCAGAGATAACCATCAGCTATCTAATTGGACTGAAGGCCCACTACTACCCAAGCTAGTGAGGCCATAGACCCTAAAGAGAACCCAACTACTGCCATCTCACTAAACCAGTGTCATTTCTAAGTGTAGCCTCACTAAGTGTAGCACTCACTCCTCACCAAAGAACTACGTATTCACACCAGATGGAGACCATTACAGAAAGCTACAAATGAACAAAATGCAGAGATTAACTGAATGGATTTCCCACTTGATACATCTAAAACACAATTGGTACTCTTAATCCTCAGGGTATATGCTAACGGGGGTGGGGTGGGACGATTTTAATAGCCAGAGAACCAGGATTGGGTATCTAATGCTGTATAATGTTTTCTTCATATGATGGGGAGCTGCACCCAACAAGTTTCAATAAAATAGTTGCCTAAACAAGACCTTAAAATGACAATACCAAACAGTCATTCATGATAGATGTCTTGGAGATATCAGGGATAAAAGGAACATACCTCAAAATAAAAAATAGCAATATACAGCAAGCCAACTGCCAACATCAAATTAAATGGGGAGAAACTTGATCCAATTCCTCTAAAATTGGGTACCAGAAAAGACTGCCCACTCTCTCCATACCTCTTCAATATTGTCTTTGAAATCCTAGCTAGAGCAATAAGACAACAAAAGCAGATGATTGGAATACAAATAGGAAAGGAAGATGTCAAACTCTCCCTATTTGCAGACGATATGATAGTCTACATTAGTGACCCAAAAAACTCTACCAGGGAACTCCTACAGCTGGTAAACACCTTTAGCAACCTGGCAGGATACAATATTAACTCAAAAAAACCCATAGCCCTGCTATATACTAATGACACATTGGTGGAGAATGAAATCAGAGAAACAACACCCTTTACAATTGCCACAAACAACATAAAATACCTTGGGGTAACCAAAAATAGGAAAGACCTGTACCATAAGAATTTTGAGTGTCTAAAGAAAGAAATTAAAGAAGATACCAGAAAATGGACAGATCTCCCATGTTATTGGATAGGTAGGATCAACATAGTAAAACTGGCAATCTACAGATTCAATGCAATCCCCAGACATGGAAAGAACATTTCTCAGCATTATATGAGGAAACCAAAGACTCAGTATAGCCAAATCATCCCTGTACAATAAAGGAACCTCTGGAGGAATAACCACCCCAGACTTCAAGCTCTATTAGAGAGCTATATTCCTGAAAACAGCTTAGTATTGACACAAACATAGACAGGTTCTACCAATTGAATAGAACTGAAAACCCTAATATTAACACACAAACCTTTGAAGACCTGATTTTTGACAAACAATCCAAATTTGTACAATAGAACAAAGAGAACATCTTCAACAAATGGTGCTGACATAACTGGTTACAGACATGTAGAAGACTGCATTTAGACCTAAGCCTATCACCTTGCACACAACTTAAGTCAAAATGGATCAAAGATCTCAACATAAATCCAGCCACACTAATCCTATTAGAAGACAAAATGGGAAATGCCCTTGAATTAATTGGTACAGAAGACTGTTTCCTGAACATTACACCAGTAGCACAGATACTAAGGTCAACAATTAATAAATGAGACCTCAGGAAACTGAGAAGCTTCAGTAAAGCAAAGGAGACACTCAGCAAGACAAAACACCAGCTGACAGACTTGGAAAAGGTATTCACCTACCCCATATCTGACAGAGGGCTGATCTCCCAAATATAAAAAGAACTCAAGAAGCTAGTCTCCAAAACACCAACAGCCCAATTAAAAAGTGGGTTACAGAACTAAATAGAGAATTCTCAATAAGGAATCTAAAATGGATTAAAGACACATAAGAATGTTTTCACCATACTTTGACATCAGGGAAATGCAAATCAAAACAACTCTGAGACACCAACTTACTCCTGTAACAATTGACAAAATCAAAAACACCTATGACAGTTCATGTTGGAGAGAATGTGCAGAAAAGAGAATACTTCTCCATCGCTGGTGGGAGTGCCAACTTGTACAGCCACTTTGGATATCATTATCGCGACTCCTCAAAAAAAAATGGGAATCAGCCTACCACAAGATCCAGCAATTCCACTTTTAGGCATATACGCAAAAGGAGCACATTCCAAGGACAGATGTTCAACGATGTTCATAGCAGCACTATTTGTAATAGCCAGAAACTGGAAGCAGTGTAGATGCCACTCAACTGAAGAATGGATAGCGAAAATGTGATACATTTACACAATTGAGTACTACTCAGCAGAAAAAAACAATGGAATCTCAGAAACAATTCTGAGCAAGGTAAGCCAATCACAAAAATGACAAACATGCTATTACTCACTCATATGCAGATTTTAGACAGAGTAAGGATTACCAGCCTACAGTCCACACTTCCAAAGAAGCTAAGAAACAAGGAGGTCCCTAAGATAAATGGTCCCATGGAGAAGGGGAGAGTTTAGATTTATGCTGAGAAAATTAGAAGCACAGGAAGAGGGGGAGTGAGCTAGAAGGAGAAGGGGAGATGAATAGGGATGCCGAGAACATGAGGGAGCAGAAAGTTTGTGTCAAGGAAAGAACACATGATAACAAGATTGGAGATATCATAATAGAGGGAGACATTTTTGGTTTACAGAGTAATCAGGAACTAGGGAAATGTCTGGAGATCTACAAAGATGATATCAGCAATGGAGGGGAGGCTACCTTAAATGGCCTGCCCTGATTATGAGATTGATGACTGACTTATATGCCATCCTATAGCCTTCATCCAGCAGCTGGTGGAAGCAGACACTGTAACTAATCACCAATATGAACTGGAACCCAGATGCAGAGAAGGACCAGTGAAGAGCACAGAGATCTAGACCAGGCCGTCCTGAACATCTGGGAACTCTTGTTCCCCAGTCTGATAGCTGGATCACCAGCATGGGACTGATCCAGACCACAGGAACATGGGTTTCTGTGAGTAAACCTCAGAAATCTACGGGAACTTCTGTAGAAGCCAAATATTTATCCCTAGCATAGGTGTGGACTTTGGGAACCCATTCCAAATAGAGGAATTCTCCCTGAGCCAAGAAACATGGGTGTGTGCCTAGGCTCTATCCCAAAGGATACGAAAGGCTCTGATGACACCCTATGGAAGAACTCACCATCCAGGGGGAGCAAAAAAGATATGTGACAGACAAGGTTTTAATTGGGGAGATAGGGGAGGATGGGAGGAAGAAGGGAACTGGCATTGTCATGTAAAACAATCCTGTTTCTAGTTGAAAAAAGAAAATACCAATATGCATGCCAACATGCATTACATGGATGAATTCTAATGTTATTTTTGTTCTCTTCAAGATCTTTATCATGCAGGGATGCTGGATTTTGTCAAAGGTCTTTTCAGGATCTAGTGAGATCATCATGTGGTTTTTCTTTTTCAGTTTGTTTATATGGTGGATTCCATTGATGGATTTTCATATGTTGAACCATCCTTGCCTTCCTGGGATGAAGCCTACTTGATCAGAGTGGATGATTTTTCTGATATGTTCTTGAATTCAATTCACCAGTATTTTATTGACTATTTTTTGCATAGATGTTCATAAGGGATATTGGCCTGTAGTTCTATTTAGTTGTATCTTTGTATGGCCTGTGTATCAAAGTGATTTTAGCCTTGTAAAAAATGTTTGGCAAAGTCCCTTCTGCTTCTATTGTGCAGAACTCTTTGAGGAGTACTGGTGTTAGCTCTTGTATGAATTTCTGGTAGAATTCTGTAGTGAAGCCATGTAGCCCTGGGCTCTTTTTGGTTGGGAGGCTTTTGATTACTGCTTCAATTTCATTAGGTGATATAGGTCGATTTAAACTGCTTATCTGTCCTTGGTTTAATTTTGGTAAGTAATATCTGTCCAGAAAACTGTCCATTTCCTTTATATTTGACTTTTGTGGAGTATAGGTTTTCAAAGTATGACCTGGAAATTCTCTGGATTTCCTCAGTGTCCATTGGTATTTCCCCCTTTTCATTTCTGATTTTGTTAATGAGCATGTTCTCTCTCTGCCTTTTGGTTAGTTTGGCTAGAGGTTTGTCTATCTTTTTGATTTTCTCAAAAAATCAACTCTTTGTTTCATTCATTTTTTGAAATATTTTCCTAGTTTCTACTTTATTGATTTCAGCGCTCAGTTTATTTCCTGATGTCTACTCCGCCTTGGTGAGTTTTCTCTCTTTTGCTATAAAGCTTTCAGTTGCTCTGCCAATTCTCTAGTGTGACTTTTCTACAGTTTCTTCATGTACGTAAATTTTTGTGAGTTTATTTGTCTTTGTTGGGTTGGATTTTTCTCTCAAGGAGTTTCTGTAGTGCCAGATTTGTGGACAGGTATTGTTTAAATCTGTTTTGTCATGGAATATCTTGTTTTCTTCATCTATAGTGATAAAAGTTTTCCTGGGTACACTAGTCTTGGTTGACATCCATGCTCCCTTAGTGTTTGTAGGATATCTATCCAGGACCTTCTGGCTTTCACAGTTTCCATTGATAATTCGATTGTGATTCTGATGGGTCTGCCTTTATATTTTACCTGAGCAGTATTTTTCACCTTCTTCTATACCTATTGTTCTTAGGTTTCGTCTTTTCATGGTGCCCCATTCTTTCCTGGATATTTTGTGTTAGGGATTTCCTCAACTAGATATTTTCTTTGGTCAATGAATGTATATCCTTTAGTGAGTCTTCAGTAAATGAGATTCTATTAGTTATACTCACCTCATTAGTTCCTGATCATTAATCCACTCTTTCCATTTCCAGCATCGCTTCTTTCTGTGTTTTCTTTATTGCGTCTATTTCAGATTTCATGCCTTGAACTGTTTCAAGTGCTTCCTTCACTTGTTTGGTTTTTTTTTCTTGGCTTTGATTAGATTTTTTAAGAGATTTGTTCATTTCCTATATTTTTTAGTTTGTCTTTTCCTCCATTTCATCTAATTTTTGCTTGTTTTTTTTTTCTTCTGCTTCTTTAAGTGATTTTCTTGTTTCCTCTTTAAAGGTCTCTATCATCTTCAAGAGATAATTTTTGAGATCCATCTCTTCTTTATCCTTTGTGTTGGACTTTTCAGATCTTGCTGGTGTGGAGTCCTTAGATTATGGTGGTGTTATGTTGGTCTTTCTGTTGTTGGGTGTGTTCTTATCTTGCCTTCTTACCATCTCTTCTTCCAATTGGTACAGGTGGGGTCTCTTTACCTCCTCTTGTCACCTGGTGGTATCTGTGTGCCAGGACTTGAATGTCTGCAGCTCTGGATTGTCTTTACTCTCCTGGTAGTCTCCTCACTCAGTAGGGGTTATGCCTCAGTAGGGATCAGGTCTCTGGAAGGGTTAGGCTGGCAGATCAGGGAGGAAGAGTGAGGTGTTTCCAGACTCAGAAGGCTCCTCGATGGCTGGGTGGATCTACTACAAGTAGGCACAGTCCCAGAAAGATCAGGGGGAATGAGGACAGGAGTTTGGCAAGAGCAGATGGTCACTCACTTTGTGAGGGCTCAGGTTGGTGGAGCAGGAAAGAAGAATGAGAGGTTTCCAGACGTAGGGAACTCCTCCCAGGCTGGGTGGGCCACTCCAAGCAGGCCTGGGCCCAGGCCCAGGGCCAGGGCCAGAGAGATCAGGGGGAATGGGGCTTTGAACAGGAGTTGGTCAAGAGCAGAGATTACACTCACCCAAGGAGGGGTCAGGTCAGTGGAGCAGGAAGGAGGATGTAATTTTCTTTTTTTTTCCTGGATATTTTTTTATTAAATTATTAATATTTTCACATGTACTTTCCCTCTCCCTCTCCCTCCCCCACCCCCATTCCTTCTCCCCCACCTCCAACCTACCCTATGCTGAGTATTAGTCCATTGTGTAAATGTACCACATTTTCTTAATCTGTTCATCACTTGATGGGATTCAAGGTTGTTTCCAAGATCTGTCTACTATGAATAATGATGTATAACATAGCTGAACAAGTGACCTTGTGGTAATATTGAGTATCTTTAGGTATATGCCTTCATATATAATTGTTGTTTCCTAAAGCAGTAAACAGAACCATTGTGATGGAAGGAGTAAAAAAAATGCTTACAACTTACAGATTGACTTAGATGCTAAGGAGATGGCAAACAAATGTGTAATGTGAGGTCATGATTTATAGATTGTGTTACCTTGTGGGTATTGTGTTATACCTTAATATCATTATTTTTGCCTGGAAATCACAGTAGGATTCTTCTCTCCATAACATGTCTCCAACAAGTACAGAACAGCTGAGAAGCACAGTTTTGTATGGATATTTCTCTATCCAATATAAGTGTCCTATATAGCCTTTAATATTCACAGGGTTGTAGGTGACCACAATCAGGCCAGGGACAAGGCCATGAACAATAGCCTTTTCTGGCACAATTACTCAACGGCATATAATGTCACTGAATACAGTCTGACTAAAAGTGATATATACAAGAAACAAAAAATTATTGTATTTACTCACTCATAAGTGTATTTCAGATATAAAGCAAAAGATAGCTAGCCTAGAATGATGGGGAATGCACTTCTGTCCATGTTTATCTTATTGATTGTTGAATAAAGTACTGTTGGCCAATGAGGTAGCCAGATAGGCGGGACTAGGAGTCAAGGGGGATACTGGAAAAAGTAGTAAAGAAGTGGTGATGCACAGGAAGTGACATGGCAGGGAGACTCATATATAAACCATGTCAAAATGGAAGTAGGCCCCTTTTCTTTTCCTCCAGAGTCACCATGTTATCCTGGGATGATGACGTCAATTGAAGACATCCTAATAAGGTAAGTCTTATAAAATATAGATTTATGATAAGTAAAATTGAGCTAACTGAGGAGAATTCCTTGTAATTGGTCAAGCAGCATTTGAACCTAATATAAATCTCTGTTATTTTGTCCATCCACATGGCAGGCAGAACTCAAGTAGGTGTCAGAAAGATTTATCATAACATAATGGTGTCAGGAGTGGGAAGACCCTGTACCCCAAATTTCCAGAAGAAGAGGGAAACCTGCCACCACAGCCAGCCCTGTCGGGCCACTCAGAGTCATCGGGTCAGCTTCCTTATGCTTGCGCCGTCCTGGCACTCTTGAGTGTTGGACTCAGTACTCCCAAGACGATAAAGACAGATCCAGATAAAGAAAAACTCCTATAGGTTTACACTACATTTAAAAATATATGTAGGATTGTGAGAGAAAAAGTAACAAGAGGAAATAGTGTAGCTGGGTGTGGTGGCACACAACTTTAATCCTAGCACTCCAAAAGAAGAAGCAGGGAGAATAAATCTAAGGAGAGGTTACTTGGGAAAAAATGTATTTACTTGTGTTTCCAAAGCAAAGGAAAACCTGTGGATTCCTTCCAGACTAATATGGTTTTATCAAACAACACTCCCTGAAGCAGTGACCCAACTGATCCTGCATCCAAAACAGCTAAGATGATGCAGCCTTGCAGACTGCAAAAACAAAGGGTTGGTCAGATTCCTGTGTTTTATCATGATCCTCATGGTATAGACATCACCTCCAAAGAGCAAGAAGCAGTTTAGAATGAATGACGCCCAAATTCCCAAATGTTGTTTATAAATATTTCTTTTCATTTAAATGGGGTTGGTTACAAATGGTAATGAGCACAGTCAATCTCTTTTAAAACAAAAAAAGGGAATAGGATATAGGAATGAATTCTTTGCATTGATATGGATTTTGATTTATTTGTACAACTAAAAGGTCAATTTTGTAAATATATACATATATATTCACATATATTTATGTATTGGGTTATACAGATCTTTGAAAATGACAAGCATAATTACATACAGGTTATATAGTCACCTATAATAGTCAGAACTTATAATTATAGTTAGTTAGGTATTCTAGATATTCAGAGATGTATTTTTGATGGATAGGTAGTATTCAAATCTTTCAAAGACTGACAGAATATTTGACATTAAATGATTTAGGATTTTTCTTGGCAGTGAGACGTAACTGTTTCTGGTACACCAATTATGTCAGAAAGGAGGGCATCAAAGAAACTCATTATGAAGTTTGCTTTCAACATGGCAACTTTAGCCATTTGAGCTAGAAACTGTTCTTGACTGGACTGTTTGTTGCTGTATAAACTAAACATGAAGAACCCACAAGAAAATGAATTCTGAATTACAAAAGAAGACAGTACTGAAGGCTTCCTGCTAAAATGGACAGGTGTGCCAGAAACACTCTGGCCTGAAGATGGATGCCGCAAAGTTACAGATCAAGTTTGGGTGATTGTCCAATTAGCAAGATGTCTCTGTCAATTTTAGTGTTTATATTTTATCCTTCTGTGGTCTTTGATAGAGTTGAATACAGGTAGTTATGGTTATATTTTTCTTCAGTTATTGCAAAAATGAGTTACTCTTCCTTTTATTTATACAGGAAAGAGGAGATGATGGGGAATGCACTTCTGTCTATGTTCATCTTATTTTTTGTTGAATAAACTACAGTTTGACCAATGAGGCAGCAAGTTATGTGGGACTAGGAGTCAAGAAGGATTCTGGGAAATGTTGTAATGAGGTGGTTATCCACAGGAAGTGACATAGCAGGGAGACTCATATGTAAACAATGGCAAGAAGAATTGGGCCCCTACGAATCAGTCCACCACAAGATCCAGCAATTCCACTCCTAGGCATGTACCCAAAAGAAGCACATTCATACAACCTAGACATCTGTTCAACGATGTTCATAGTAGATCTATTTGTAATAGCCAGAAACTCAAAACAGCCTAGATGCCCCTCAACTGAAGAATGGATAGAGAATTTGTGGTACATTTACACAATGGAGCACTACTCAGTGGAAAAAGCAATGGAATCTTGAAATTTACAGGAAAATGGATGGAACTAGGAGGACCCATTCTGAGTGAGGTAACCCAATCACAAAAAGACAGACATGATATGTACTTCACTCATATGTGGATTTTAGACATAGAATAAGTGATTAGCAACCTACAATCCACATAGCCGGAGAACCTATGTACAAGAAATTTAGACACGAAAATAGACACACATTGTCCCCTGGAGAAGGGGAAAGGGTCACCATCCCCTGAGCAAATTGAGAACATGGGAAGAGGGGGGAGGGACCTATGAGAATGAGAAATGAAGAAAAGGAAGAATGCAGAGGTCATGAACAAGAAAATTTGAGTCATGTATAGATTAGAAGAAAGGATATGTGATAGACAGAGTTTTAGTTGGAAGAGGTGGTAGGGGAGGAAGGTAGGGAGAAGGAAACTGGGATTGTCATGTAATTCAATCTTGTTTGTAATTCAAATTTATGAAAGTCAATATAACAAGAAATGGGTCCCTACTCTCTTGCGCCAGAGTCACCATGGGATCCCTACATGAGGACGCCAATGGAAGGCATCCTAAGTAACATAAGTCTTATAAAATATATAGATTTATGGTAATTATGACTGACCTAACAGATGAGAAATCCTATTCATTGGCCAAGCAGCATTCATACCATATTAATATAACTCTCTGTCTATAATTTTGTCCATCCATGTGGCAGGCACAACTCAAGTGGGTGGTGGAAAGATTTATCATAACACTAGAGTCCAAAACTCTAGACAAGCTAAAAGTCTCTTACAGATAACGATATAACATATAACATGTTCAGTGGCAATGGGTCCAAGTTCTAACTCTCATGAACAAACTGACTTTTTGATGTGCTTTCTATATTGAGAGATACCAAGGTCATCCTCAACATGGGATTATGGTGACTAGAGAATTTCCTTGGTCCTTCTTCAACTAGATAATAAGATAGACAGTATATTTCCTAGGGGAGTCCTTACTAGCTCCAATATACAAATGAGATTTGAGGGCTAAGAAGGTGTAGCAGGAGAAGAGGAGGGAGTGAATTCAAATATAAGAATAAATTGATAGAAAACAAAAATAATTAACTATCATAGGTCATTAATACCTCTTAACATCAGTGGATATAATATACTGATAAAACGACAGGCTAATACATTGTGTATGAAATGAGGATCTCTCCTTCTGCAGCAAACATGTAACACAGCTCAACATTAAATGCACATACTACCTCATAGAAAAAGTTGTGGAAATAGTTTTCCAATCAAACTGACATAAGAAATACTATGGTAATATGATGGTACCCCAATTGTCAGAATGGTGTCTGTGAGCTTCCACTTTGTCAGGTCATCTCTTTCTGTGGGTTTCTCCAGCATGATTCTGTCCCATTTGCTTATCTGTCTTCCATTTCTGAAACTGAATTCCAGGATTTTAGGACACTGCTTAGCTTTTTGTGTATTTTTCTGCTTCCATCAGCTACTGGATAAATGCTCTAGGATGGCATATAATGTAGTCATCATTCACATTACAGGGGAAATGCATTTAAAGTAGCCTTTCCACTGCTGCATAGATGGTTATGTAGGATTAACCTTGTGGATTCCTGGACATTTCCCTAGTGCCATATTTATCTTTAAACCTGTAATTTATTTGTCTATTAAGTTATCACTTTTCTCCCATTCATCCCATTAATTAATCCTCAGGATTCCTCATGTTCTCAAATCCCCTCCTCTTTCTCATACCTACCTCATCCTTCCCCAAATTTTATAGGAGATCTTGTGCCTTTCCCCTAATCCGATGAACCACTTTTGACTCAGAGAATGCAGTGGTGGACCTCATCCTTGGGAAACACACTGACCTGAAGGGGTGTCTCACCGGGTGCTCATTCCCAGAAAAAGACCTCTGCTGTTACCTGTTCAGCCAAGCATGGGTGGAGAGAGAGGTCACCGAGTAAGCCTCTTTGGTTTTCATTGCTCTCGTGTTGTTCTTTTGTTTACATGGAAAGGGAAAGCTCACTATGGAGATGGAACCATGAGGGATGGAACATGAACTAGAGAAATTCCATGAACCATAGACTTTTTGACAGGGTGGGAGAGGGAGAGTGGGGGAGACCTGTGAGGATATAAAGAGGCTAAGAACAAGAGCAGAGAGCACAGAGGAAGGGGAAGGTAACAGAGAGAGAAAGAAAGGGAGCAAAAGGGAGCAAAAGAGAGACACACACAGAGAAAGAGAAATAGAGAGAGAGAGAGAGAGAGAGAGAGAGAGAGAGAGAGAGAAAGAGAGCATGAGTAGGCCAGGGTCTGTTTTTTAAAGTGGCCCTTTACACCTGCCTGAAGACTTACTACCCAAGGAACCCTGCCTAGGATGACCAGACTACCACCTGAGTGCATCCTGCCAGGTGATGAGGCAGACCAGCCTGATGCCTGGACCTTTCATTCCCAACTTCACTGATTATTAAAAGGTGGGGTGTTGGATGTGGCAGGTTAGGGAATAAGGACCTCAAGTTCTGGACTCTGCTTCCTGCTCATGTGTGGGGGGGTGTTAGCCATCTTTGGCGTTGAACATCTTTGGGCGTGACATTCTGTGCTCCTGCCAGATCCTGTAGTATTGCTGGCTCTGCCCCAGTTCAGGATCTCTTTGGAGCCTCTTAGACCTAGCCAGATGTCAGCAGTGTAAAATGAGTAGGTTCAGTTTAAAAACCTCAGTTCAAGCATGGACAAGTCCAGACCAGATACAGCTGTGTGTTTTCACCTAGGCTCCAGAGACAAAGACAGAGAGACAGAAAGACAGTGAGCGAAAATGAGACATAGACAGAGACACAGACACAGAAGCAGAGACAGACAGACAAAGGTTCAGTGTAGGCTGAGACCAGTGCAGACCATGTACAGCTTTGCAGACTCCCCCAACTCATGGACGATGCCATCTCTGCCTAATGAATTCTGTCCCACAGCTGAAGTCATAACATGGAAACAAGTAGCTACAGTCCAAAGATCGCTCATTCAAGTCTAATAAATGGAATGTAAACCTTGCAGGAAGTAGCTAACCATCTAATACTCATATTTTGTTGGGTATTGTTAGTGTTTTCATTTTCTTAGTCCATTGTTGTCCTTGTTAGGGAAGATGACATTTATCCACAAAAGTCATTGAACAGTTTTTTTCCACAGGAAAAGTAACTAGAAGGATCCTTTAACATGAAATGTATTTCCCATGGGCAAGACCAAATGTGGCTCAGTAAGGACGACCTGAGAACTCTGGGTTGGTCTGAACTGATGGCCACAGTGCAGAAACAAAGAATGCTGGAACAGTCCAGGCAAGATGGGGTCCCAAAAAGCAGCTGAAAAAAAACTGCCTAAGGCTTAAAACGGAAACACACAAGTCGCTCAGGGCCTGTGTTTGGTTGACCTCATCCTTGTGAAACATACTGACCAGAAGGTGTGTCTCACCGGCTGCTCTGTCTGAGAAAAAGATCTCCTTGGTTCCTGCTCACCCCAGCATGGGCGAGAAGGGAGCTCACAGAGAGCCTTCCTGGTTTTCGTCCAGTGTTCGTCTCTGAATACAAGGAAGGGGAAATCTTGCTATGGAGGTGGAACCCTGAGCAATGGAACATGAACTATAGAGAGTCCATGAACCACAGAGTTTCAGACAGGGTTGGAGGGGAGACTGGGGGAGACAGAAAAGAGACTAAGTGGGTAAGAGCAAGAGCAGAGATCAGAGAGCAGTGGGGAAGGGGATGATGAGA
>NW_023276831.1:369708-372448 GCF_003668045.3 Cricetulus griseus
GAGAGAGAGAGAAAGAAAGAGAGAGAGACCATGAGTATGCCTGGGTTTGTCTTTTAAAGGGGTCCTTTACACCCATCTGCAGACTTACTACCCAGGGATCCCTGGGCTCACCAGAATTCCTCCTCAGTGCAACTTGACAGGTGACTGGTACAGGCCAGCCTGTTGCCTGGACTTTTCATTCCCACTTCACTGATTATTAAAAGCCTGGTTGTTAGACGTGGCTGGTTAGGGAATAATTTCCTCAAGTTTCAAGACTGCTTACTGCTGATTTAGGAGACATTGACCTTTGATGACCTGAGAAATCTGGGTGGGATCATCCTGGAGTAGCTGGTTGTTCCACTGTAGTCCTGGAAGTGAGGATCTTTCTGGTACTTCTTAGACCGGCACAGATGTCAGCTGTGTAAAATAAAAAGTTCAGTAAAAAAAAAATATTGTTTCTTATGTCCAGGTATTGGAGGGGAGGACTGTAAGATGAGGAGTGGGTTCCTACGGGGTCCGGAATACATGAGTGAAGGGAGTCCGGGACCAGGGAAAGGCTGAATACTATTTCTGTGGAGTGAATAGGACCTGCTTGCAAGTATCCATTTCAGCTCCCTGGAACTTATAAAAATCCTTTGGTTTTGTGAGGAACATAAATTGTAGACCCTTTAGCCAGCAAAGCTCCATTCCTATCATCAAAATTCTCAGATTTCTAGAGAGGGATACATTATGACTACAGTCAATGATGAGAGAATGAGAAAGACTAGCTAGCCTGAGGGCTACACGAACATCCACCTACAATGTAGGCCAAGAGCATTCCAGACCATGTACAGGTGCAGGCTCCCACAGGTGCAGATTACAGAGTCAGAGACAGAGACAGAGAGATGCAGACAGAGACACTGAGACAGAGACAGTAAGAGAAAAGATTCCTGAAAGTTCTTTCCATTATTATAATGTTTTACAAAGATAACATCTTTATTAAAATCTAAAATTTGTTCAGATGTGCATTTCCCTAATGGCCAAGGATGTTGAGCAATATATCATGTGTCTTTCAGCCATTTTAAATTAATTTTTGAGAATTCTGTATTTACTTCTGTACTCCATATATTTATTGGATTTTTTTTGGTGTTTAGGAACCTAGCTTCTTGAGTTCTTTGTAAATTTGGGAGAATAGCCCTCTGTCAGATTTGGGGTTGGTGAATATTTTTTCAGATTCTATGGGCTGACATTTTGTATTGCTATGTACTTTGCCTTATAGAAGCAAATGGTTTTGTAGGGGAAAGAATATTGGAGAACAAAATAAGAGATACCATCAGAGAGGGAGCCAGTTATTTGATGTTTAGAAAACTAGCTTCTTGAATTCTTTGTAAATTTTGGAGATCAGCCCTCTGTCAGATTTGGGGTTGATGAACATCTTTTCCCAAACTGTGGGCTGCCATTTTGTATTGCTCACTGTGTCCTTGCCTTAAAGAAGATTCTGGTTTTATAGCAGGAAAAATAAAGGACAGCAAAATAAGAGATACCATTGGAGAGGGATCCAGTATAGGTTTAAAGAGAAATTAGGTGCTAGGGAAATGTCTGCAGATCTACAAGGATGACACCATTTACCCATCTATGCAACAGTGGAGAGGCTGCTGTAAATGCCTTCCCCTGATAAAGAGATTGATGACTAACTTGTATGCCATCCTAGAGCTTCAAACAGCAGAGGATGGAAGTAGAAGCAGCCACCCACAATTAAACACTGAAAGGAACTAGAAACCAATTAAAGAGAAGGAGTAGCAATGAGCAAATTGATCAAGGCCTGACTGCCTAATCCCACAGAAACAGGTAACATGAACAAGCAGAAGATCTTGAACTCCAGATTGATCACTGAGAAACCAGCATGGGAGTGATCCAGAAACCAAGAATATGAGTGTGAGTAAGGAGGGCTTCAAATCTATGTGGCCTCTTGTAGTAGATCAGAACTTATAACTTGCATAGCAATGGACTTTGAGAACCCATTTCACATATGGGAAGAGACTAGGTCTTATCCCAAATGTTTTGACAGATTCTGTACACCCACATGGAAGAAGTCATACTCCCTAGGGAGCAAATTATTGTGGGATAGGTAGGGCGATATTGGGGGGCAGTGGAAGAGCGGAGGGAGGGGGAACTGGGATTGACATATAAAACAATGTTTTTCTAATTTAAATAAAAATGAAGGAAAAAAGCTAAAAGAACAACTATTAATGTAAGAAAATGTATGAGTAAAACACCAGGAAGCCTTAAACTTTCACAAAAAAGTACAAGAAACTTAGGGTTGTCTCCATTTTGGGAACTGTAGAAAGTGGAATATATCTAAGTGGTCATTAATCAAGTGGAATAGTATATTGATGCATTAGTTTACATGTTTACTGGACTGAAGCCATAGATGGTTAGTGTGGAGCAGCAGAAATACAAATAGTTAAAGCCAGAGAGAGACTTCTGCCTTCTGCCTAAGTTCTAGAGGTTATATTGTGAGGTCATGAGTCGGTGTGGTTGGTATAGCATTTGAAGATGTAGTAAATAGTGGCAGACAGATCCTAAGTGTTTCCTGGCAAGTGTGACAAAAATATCTCTGCCAATATCACGGGCTCTAGAAACAGGGACCAACTGAGATGTAGGTTTGCACTTGCAGATTTTAATATCCTAAGCTGTGTGCCATTTTACAACTTTAAATGTAACCATACAATGGACTTAACTCTCCAAATGAGCCTATGATGAAGGGTTTGGGCATGTCCAA
>NW_023276831.1:372906-400260 GCF_003668045.3 Cricetulus griseus
ATGTATGATGATTGATACTGAGCTAACAGATGAGAATCCTAGTCATTTGCCAAGCAGCATTGTAACTAATACAAGTCTCTCTGTGTATTCATTTGGGCCTAACTTGGGCAGGCGGCTGCCATAAAGCTTACACGTGGCGGTGGGGCTCAGCGGCTTTTGGCAGAAAGATTTATCGTAACACATATGCTGTGAACAACCTGCTCCAAGTATTTTACTAGTAGATTTTTGCTTTCATAAGAAGTAAAACCGTCTTGGGTTTTTTGTTTGTTTTGATCTGTAACCCACTTTTTGAGTGTATTATTTCGTGTTTGGGTGACTAGTTTCTTCTGTTATTTATATACTTTAGAAGTCAACCATTGGCTAGATCTGGGGTTGTTGATGATGTTATCCCCTTCTGTGGGCTGCTGTCTTGTCTTGTTTATCTTACAAAATCTACTCAGTTTCAGCATGTTCTATTACTGAAAGGTCGATCTGAGAGTCTGTGCTATTATTATTTTGAGGAAGTGGTTTGCTGTACAAATTCAATCAATGCCACCTCCCAAATACTCTGCTAAGTGTTTCATTTTGTTTGGATTCACATTGACATATTTGATCCTTTGGAAGTTTAGTTTCATCAATAGAAGAATCTTAAAAGACTAAAAGACACTTAGGAAATTGCTCAAGGTATTTAGCTTTTGGGGAAATGTAAATCATAGTACCTCTGAGATATCACCTTACACCTGCCAAAATCGCTACAGAAAATCCACCACTGACATTTTATGCTAGAGAGGATGGGGAGAACTGGGAACACTCCTATGTTCCTGCTTGGAGTGAAAACTTGTATAATCATTCAGGCAGTCAGTATGGAATTTTTTGTAACAATTGGAGGTCAGTGTACTTCACAATCTAGAAATTCCACTTTTTGCCACATACCCAAATGATGTGCATTCATACAATATGGAAACATATACAGCGTTGTTCATAACAGTTGTATTTTTAATAGCAAGAACTCGGAAAAAAAACAAAATTTCCTGGACTGAAGAATGAATAAAGAAAATGTGGTAAAGTTAATCAATTTAGTGCTACTCATAAAAAAGAACCAATGAAACAAGTAGGTGGAACTAGAAGAAAGCATCCTGAGTGAGTTAACCCGTTAAAGGAAAAAACAAAAAACAAAAAAACAAAAAAATAAAAAACACAACACATTATCTCCTCAATAATATACAGATATTAGACATAGGACAAATAATAATTAGCCTACAATCCACACCTCCAGAGAACCTAAGAACAATTAGGTCTATGAAAGAGGCATGGTTCCTCAGAGTAGGGGCAAGGCACGAGATCTCCTTAATATTTAAGAGCATGGGGAAAGGGGGATATGAAGTATAAAGGAGCGGGGTGATGAGGAGGGGATAGGAGAACATGAGCGATCAGAAATATTGATTAGGGGAAGAATAGAAGAGATCAAGAAAAATGATACCTTACTAGAGGCATAAACTTTAGGTTTACGGAGAAATATGGGACTAGGCAAATATGTCCATGGATCCACATTGATAATCCCAGCTAACAATCTAAGCTATTGTGGAGAGGCTACATTAAGTTCATTTCCGCTGTAATGTGATTGATGACTACCTTATAGGACATCCTACAGATTTCATCCAGTAGATGACTAGAGCAGAAGAATGCACACAAATCTAAAGAATGCCCTGAACTCCTGGAATCCGTTTCAGAAATGGTAGAATGATGAGAAAATGGGTCAATACCAGGCTGAAGAAACCCACAGAAAGAGCTGACCTGACCTAGAGGGAGCTCCGTGAAGCCATTCTGACAGCTGGGGAGCCATTATAGTACCATAATATTTCTTATGTCTATTTGACTAGATAATTACTTTCAATGCTTTGATATGAGGTAGTGACTGTATTTATATTGAGCTGTGTTTAATGTTTGCAGCAGCAGAGAGATACTCTTTTTAATACTTGTACCATCTATTAGCCTGTGTATTTTTAAGTATATGATGTCCACTGATATTAAGAGATGTTAATGACATATGATTGTTTTTTTTCTTTTTATGTATTTATTTTCATATTCTTATAACATCCCTCCTCTCCTCCTGCAATCTACTCTTTCCCCAACCTCTTATTTGTTCCTTGGAGATGGTAAGGCCTACTATAGAAAATATACTAAGTCATACCTATTATCTAGTTGAGGAAGGACCAAGGAAACTCTCTGGCCAGCATAATACTGTGTCGAGGCTGGCCAAGGTATCTCTCAGGAGGACGATGGAGAGAGAAAAAGATAATGATTGACTACATAAATATGAGGTAAGGGCAAGGAGGGATAAATCAATCTACACATCAAAAAATTCAGAAGACATCCACAAATCGTGCTTGCATATTATAATGTAGGATGCCATATCTGGTATTAGATCTATCGAAGTTTAAAGAATGAACAATTTGATCACTTGTACAAACCACATTCCAAAATAAATTAGAAAGAATCTGACAGTAATACAGGTTATAGTCCAGAGATCAGAAAAGATAAAACTACCGTTCTCTCAATAGATATCTATTTTTTTTTTTAGTGGCAACAGGTAAGTATGTTGTCTCAAAATGTAGAGATAAGTAATCTTTTCAGACATTTGACATGAAAAAGTCTCCTGCTGAGACCTCCAAGCTTCTCCATATGAATCAAAGACATTTCAACAATAATGGTTTCATAGACTGAGGTTTATTCAGAAAGATTATATAATGTCTGCTGCCACAGAGGGGGTAGATTTTCCCAAGTATCTGACCAAAAATTTTTAATGTTTGAATAAGTAAATTTGAGAAAACGCAAGGAGGGCGAAATCCTTCCACACATCAAAAATACAGAAGACAACCCAAAATCATGATTGCACATTAGAATGTTGGATGCCATATATAGTATTAGAGCTACCTAAGATCAAAGCGCAAACAATGAGAACACTCAGACAAACCACATACTGACACAAATTAAAAAGAATCTGAGATTTACACAGATTATACTCCCAAGTTCAGAAAAGATAAAACTACTATTCTCTCGATAGAAATCTATAATTCAGTGAAAACAGGTAGTACTTTGTCTCAAAACATAGAAAGAAGAAAAATTTTCAAATATGTGACATTAAAAATTTCCTATTGAGACCGCCAAGCTTGTCCATATGAATCAACGACATTGTCAACAGTAGTGGTTTCATAGACTGAAGTATATATAGAAAGAATATATAATGTATTTTGCCACAGATTGGGTAGTCTTTTTCTCAAGAAAAAGCTCAAAATTAATCAACTTGCCTCTGTAGGCTCATGATTTAAGGAATGGAAACTTCTTCTTCAGTTATAAAATATATTAACCCAAGAAATCTACTAGAAATCTAGAGAAAAGTTATCAATTCTTGGTGCTTTTGTGTGAGCATGGGTATAAATTTTGTATTGTCTTTTCACTGTTTCATGTGTCTACCTGTTTGTCAAGGCATATGTCACTGTAAACACATTGTGCAATACTTTGAACCCATATAAAGGGTCCAAGTAGCCACGTGAGCCTGAAATACAGTCTTATGATTGGATATTATGCTCCCCCAAACAATATCCTTGGTATATCCTTGGACATCAGCATGCAATGAGGTGAGGTTTCTGTTAGTGAAATCTATGGTTGTTTAAAGACTATGGGTCAGAGAGAGCCGATTCCAGGGAAGGTATGAAAAAATTCAACATTGTTTCACAAAAGAAAGCAGAAAAAAAGAGCTTCCCATTTTCTTTGCTGGGCAGATTTAGCAGTAAAGCAAATTATAACAAGCCAGGATTCGATATGTGTTATTGTACAAGGGAGGAACTTCTCTGTGTCCACTTCATACATTCTCAGTAGAGCACTGAGATCCTAGCTAAGAGACGCACTAAATGTCCTTTGTGAGCCAGGCAGTGGTGGTGCATGCCTTTATTGCAAGCACTCAGGAGGCAGAGGCAGGCAGATCTCTTTGAGTTAGAGACCAGTCTGGTCTAAAAGAACTAGTTCCAGGACAGCCTCTAAAGCCACAGAGAAACCCTGTCTTTAAACACAAAAAAAATAAATGTCCCTTGATGTTTTGTGCCTCTCTAAAACCTCTCCATCATGGGCCATCCAATGGTCTTCGTTATTGTGGCCTATAGTCTTGAAGTTGAGCCCACACATTCCTATTGTGAAAAGTTAGTTTTGTTTAATGTTTAGATTATTATGTTATTACAATATGCATCCATCTGTTTGTGTGGACAAAATGTCCTCCATTTTATCCCTGAAACTTTTTTTTCTATTTTTGAATATTTTACCAATATGACATCCATATTAAAAGTCAAAAAGTTGTTTTGATTAGTATTTCCCTGATGGCTAAGATGTTGAGAATTTTTATGTGGCTTTCAGCCATTTTGCATTCCTCTATTGAGAATTATCTATTTCTGCACTACACTTTGTAATTGGATTATTTGGTTTTTGGAAACTAGCTTCTTGAGTTCTTTGTAAGTTCTGGAGATGAGTCAATCTGTCAGATATGGGGTTGTTGAATATCTTTTCCCATTTTGTGGTCTGTTATTTTTTATTGCTGACTATGTCCTTAGCCATTCAGTAGCTTCTGGTTGTGTAGGGGGAAGAATGGAGGACAGCAAAATAAGAGATTCCATCAGAGAGCCAGTATAAGTTTAAAGAGAAATCAGGAAGTAGGGAAATGTATGGAGATCTAAACGGATGACTCCTACTAATCATATAAGCAATAGTGGAGAGGCTACCAGAAATGCCCTGGCCTGATATTGAGATTGATGACTAACTTATATGCCAACATAGAGCCTTCATCCAGAAGCTGAAGGAAGTAGAAGCATACACCAACAACTAAACATTGAAATGAACTGAAGTGGAATCTAGTTTCAGAGAGGGAATAGTAATGAGCACAGAAATCAAGACCAGGCTCGTGAAACCCAGAGAAACAGCTAACCTGATCAAGGAGGAGGTCATTGTCCCTAGAATGATACCTGGGTAACCAAAATAGTACTGATACAGACCCAATGAATGTGGGTGTCAGTGAGGAGGCCTTGGGAATCTATTGGGCCTCTTGTAGTACATCAGTACTTATGCCTAGCATAGGAAGTGATTTTGGAGCCCATTCTACATGGGGTGATACTCCCTTCGCTTTGACGATGGGGGAGGCCCTAGGCCCTATCCCAAAGGATATGACAGACTCTGAAGCCTCTGCTAGAAGACCTCACTCTCCATGGGGTGCAGAAATGATATGGGATATGCAGGGCATTAATGGGGGCAGGGGAGGAACTACAGCATATCAGATATATATCTAAATGTTCATCGATCAGCTGGAATGGTATTAATGATGCATTTACTCACATGTGTACTGGACTGAAGCCATAGCAATTTCCTGTGGGAAAGCAGAAATAAAAATAATTAAAGCCAGAGGCATGTGCCTTCTGATGTGAGGTCATGCATGGGTGTGGTTGGTTTAGAATTTGAAGATGTAATAGCTTGTGATAGACTGATCATAAGTGTTTCCTGGAAACTCTAATGGAAATCTCTCTCCTCTTTTCATGGGCGCAAGAAACAGGGAAAAAGTGAGATGCAGTTTTGCATTGGGGATTTTAATATTCTTAGATATATGCTGTTGTACAACTTTTAATGTCACCTGACAATGGAGTTGAGTCTCCAAGTGAGCTTATGACAAAAATTTTGGGCATTTCCAAACAACTGGAACTGTTAAACAACATGAGGGTATCTATTCTGACTAAATATGCTGCATGAACGACCTTTAGTAAATCTTTTATTATCAGATTTTCTATTCCAAATGAAGTGAAACCGTATTGTGTATTCTCTATTTAGTTATGTACCCCACTGAATTATAAAGAGTTTCCCTTTACAAATTATCATTGATTGTGTGCCTTATATAGCTAGCAAACATGTAACATATAATAATTGAATCATATAAACTTTGATGGAATTTCTCTCAAACACTCTTAACATCCCTGTAAGATTTGTCAGTTCAATATTTAGAAACATTGGCACCAATGATTTTCAATATAACAGAGCCTATGCTTTTTAGATAGTCTCTGATCTTTGGTAAAATAATTGGTAACACATGGTCATCTAATACTATAAGAAAGTGTTTGTATAAATAAGTTCAAGAAAAGGGCAAAGTGGGAGAAATCCATCTACATATGAAAAAATTCGGAGGACATCACAAAATCATGTTTGCATATCTATCCATATTCAAAAAGGAACATTGTGATCACTTGTACAAACCACATACGGACACAAATTAAAAAGAATCTGAGATTAACTCATATAATAACACATATCAGAATAGATAAAACTACAATTCACTGTATAGATATCTATTTTTAATGAGAACAGTTAAGACTATTGTCTCAAATTGTAGAGATAAGTAACGTTTTTCAGACCTTTATCAACAGAAAAGTGTCCTGTTGAGACCTCCACATTTGGCCACATGATTCAAGGAAATTGTCAACAACAGTGCTTTAAAATTTGTCAATACCTTGCTGGAGAACCCCATCGAAACAGGTAACATCATCAAATGGGAGCCCACAGACTCCTTCTGACAACCTGGAAACCATCATAGTACCATAATGTTTGTTATGTTCATTTGATTGGAAAATTATTTCCCAAACTTTGACTAGGAGGTAGTGTTGAAATGTTTTTCATGTTTGCAGCAGAAAGATAGTTCCTCTTTTCATATACAATCTATTAGCCTGTGGACAAGGACATGTATCTGGCACAAGTTTTGTATTTGGCACAAACTCTCATTCAACATCATATAATTCCACAGAATAAAGTCTCTGAACAAAGTTATTCAATGGCTTTCTTGGGTGGATATACAATATCACTGTGTCTTAAGTTTCCATTGAATTTGTGCCTTATATAGCTAGCACACATATAACACAAAGTAATTGAATCATTTGAACTTTGATGGAATATCTCTCAAACATGTGTAAAATCCCCACAAGACTTATCAGGTAAAAATTTAGAAAGTCTGTCAGCCATGAATTTCCATATTACTGAGCCTATTCTTTTCAGGTACTCTCTGATCACAGGTAGAATAAAGGGTAGCATATGTACAGCTATTACTTTAAGCTGGTGTTTACTAAATAAATTCAAGGAAATGACAAGGAGAGAGAAATGCATCTACACTTCCAAAAATTCGGGAGACATCCCAATTATAATGTAGGTTGCCATGTCTAGTATTGGAGCTATCCAAATTCAAAGAAGGTACAATGTGATCACTTGTACAAACCACATACTCACACATATTAAAAGGAATCTGAGATTAACACAGGTTATAGACCAATGATTAGAAATGATAAAACTATCGTTCCCTGGATAGATGTCTAGTTTTAAGTGACAACAGTTAAGACTGTTGTATCAAAATGTAGACATAGGAAAGTTTTCAGACATTTGATATGGAAAACATTTCCTGGTGAGACCACCAAGCTTGTCCATATGAATCAATGACATTGTTAACAATAAAGGTTTCATAAACTGAGGTTTATATAGGAAGATTATGTAATGTCTTCTGCCATAGAGGGTGTAGTATTATTCTAGGTAACAAACCAAAAATCTCAAAGTTAATCCAGTTGCCTTTGTAAGCTCATGACATAGGGAAAGGAAACTTCATGTTGAGTGTTAAAATGTATTCCCTGAACAAATCTACTACCAATCCTGAGAAAAGTATAAATTCTTGGTGCTTTTGCAATGGTATATAGGTGAACATGTGTGTAAATTTTGTACTTTATATTCACTGTTACCTGTGTCTTCCTGTTTGTCAAGGCATATGTCACTGTCCAAACATTGTGGAATTCTTTGAACCCGTATCATTGGTCCAAGCAGTCCCATGAAGCTGAAATACAGTGCTATCATTACATATTGTACTCTACCCAAAGCAAAAACCATTTTATATCCTTAGACATGCATTGAGGTGAGTTTTCTGTCATTAAAGCATATGGTGTTTAATAGAGGGTCAGTCACAGTGAAGAATGCAGAATACAGGGAGGATCTGAAGAAATCCAAAATTATTTAACAAGAGAAAGCAGAAAACAAAGCATCGCAGTTTTATTGGTGGCCAGATTTAGCAGTGAAGCAAGTTATAACAAGCCATGGTAAAGAGATAGATGAGTAACTTATATGCCACCCTACAGTGTTCATCCAGCATAGGATGGAAGTAGCAGACACCCACAGATAAAAACTAATCTGAACTGGAATCCAATTTCAGAGAAGGAGTAGTGATGAGCATAGGGGCATGAAAAGGCTGGAGAAAACCACAGAAACAGCTGACCTGGACTGGGGGGACCACTCAGCCTCCAGACTGATCCCTTGGAATCCAGTATGGAACTCATTCTGAAACCATGAATGTGGGTGTCTGTGAGAAGTTCTCATGTCTATCAGGGCTCTTGTAGTCGATCAGTACTTATCACTAGCATAGGAATGGAATGTGGGAGCCCTTTACACATAGAGGGATACTCCCTCAGCCTATATGGTAGGGGAGAGCCTAGATCCTATGCCAAGGTATATGACAGACTCCAAAGACCAACCATGGAACACCTAACACACCCTGGGGAGCAGAATTGATATGGGATAAGTAGGGCATTCGTAGGGCCCAGGGGAAAATGGCAGGTAGAGTGAACTGCAATTGAAATTTAAAACCATCTTTCATTCTAATTTATTTTAAAAAAGAAAAAAAGTTAAAAATACAACAATTAATGTAACAAAATGTGTAAGTGAAACAGCAGGAAGCCTTATATCTTCACAAATAGTACAAGCAGATTGGGGTTGTCTCCATTTTGAGAACTGCATCATAAGGGATACATTTAAGTGGTCATCAATCAACTGAAATGGTTTAATGATGCATTCACTTACATGTGTACTGGACTGAAGCCATAGTAGTTTACAGTGAGGAAGTAGAAGTAAAATTAGTTAGAGCCAGTGAGAGATTTCTGCCTTCTCTCGAAGTCCAGGAGAAAATAATGTGAAGTTATAAGTGGGTGTGGTTGTTTTAAAATTTGATGATGTAATAGATACCTACAGACACATCATAAGTATTTCCTGGCAACTCTGACAGAAAACTCTCTGCTCATATCTTGGGCCCTAGAAACAGGGAGCAAATGAGATGTAGTTTTACACTTTAATATCCTAAGTTATGTGACATGGCACAAGATTTAATATCACCATACAATGGAGTTGATACTCCATATGATACAATGACAAGATGTTTGGGCATTTCCAAGCAACTGGAACTGTTCAGAAACAGTCAATGAAGGACCTGCTCCAAATCTTTTATGAGTAGATTTTTGTTTTGCGTAAGAAGTAAAAACCTATTGTGTATTGAAGGCTTTGATCCATTGACACTTTAGTTTGGTCAATAAAGGAATAAAATTACTTAAAGACACTCAACATCCTTAACATTTGGAGAAATATAAATCATAACAACTCTGAGATATCATCTTACACCTGCCAGAATAGTTAGAGAAAAAAATCACCACAGTTAGTTTATTCTGGAGAGGTTGTGGAGAATGGGCAACATTCTCTGTTGCTGCTGGGAGTGAAAACTTGTACAACCATTTTGGCAGTCAGTATGGATATTTTTCTGAAAATTCGGTGTCAGTCTTCTTCACCATGTAGTAATTCTACTCTTTGCACATATCCAAGATGTACATTCATACAACACCAACATCTGTACAGCGATGTTCATAACAGCAGTGTTTGGAACAGCAAGAACCTGTAAAACACTAAGATGTCCCTCGACTAAAGGATGGATAAAGAAAATGTGATATATTTAATCAATGGAATACTACTCATTGGGAAAAAAAAGAAAACTATGGAAACTAAGAAAACGTGGTGTTTTTTCTTTAACCATTCTGGGCCTCCTACAACTGAAAAGATTCTGTAAGGCAAAAGACATAATCAACAAGACAAGACAGCATTGCAAAGAATGGGTAAAGATTTTCACCAATCCCACATCTAGCCAAGGGCAAATTTCTAAAACATACAAAGAACTGAAGAAAGCAGTCAATAAAACACCAAATAATCGCCCTCACTCGCTACCACCAGCTTGCTTTGCCTAATGCCCTCTGGCAGCCACCCTGCAGAAATGCTTTGAGTACCCACACTCCTTTACCAGATGAGACCAGTGTTCCAGGTGCTGGCTCCTCATGTCACTCGGGCCTTTGCCAAAGATGTAAAACATGGTGCAAATGCTTGATCCTTAAAGATTCAAGTTGTAGACCTTTTAGCCAATGCTGTAGCTGTTACAATGGGGCCAAAGGGAAGAACAGTGTTTATTGAACTGAGTTGGGGAAGTCCCAAACTAACAGAAGATGGGGTCATTTTTGCAATGTCAATTGATATAAAGGATAAATACCAAAGTGTCAGTGCTAAACTTGTTCAAGATGTTGCCAATAACTCAAATGAAGAGGCTGGGATGGCACTATCACTGCTACTGTTTGTCACGTTCTATTGCCAAGGAAGGCTTTGAGAAGATCAGCAAAGGGGCTAATCCAATATAAATCTGGAGAAGTGTGATGTTGGCTGTTGATGGTGATGATGGATGTAATTGCTGAATTAAAGAAACAATTTAAACATGTGACAACCCATGAAGAAATTGCTCAGGTTGCTACAATTTCTGCAAAAGGACACATATACTTTGGAAACATCATCTCTGATGCAATGAAAAATGTTGGAAGGAAAAGCATCATCACACTGAAGGATAGAAAACCCCTGAATGATGAATTAGAGATTATTGAAAGTATGAAGTTTGAAAGAAGATGTATTTCCTAGACATCAATAGGTCAAAAATGTGAATTCCAAGATGCCTATGTTCGGTTGAGTGAAAAGGAAATTTCTAGTGTCCAGTCCATTGTACCTGATCATGAAGCTAATGCTCATCAGAAACCAATGGTCATATTTCCTGAAGGTATTGAGGGAGAAGCTCTAAGCACACTGGTTTTGAACAGGCTAAAAGTTGGTCTTCAGGTCATAGCAGTCAAAGCTCCAGGTTTTGGGAACAATAGGAAGAATCAGCTTAAAGGTATGGATATTGCTACTGGTGGTGCGCAATTTGGAGAACAGGGACTAAATCTAAATCTTGATGATGTTCAAGGTCATGACTTAGGAAAAGTTGGAGAGGTTATTGTCACCAAAGATGATGCCATGCTTTTGAAAGGAACGATGACTAAACTCAAATTGAGAAACACATTCAAGAAATCACTGAGCAGCTAGACATCACAACTAGTGAATATTTAATGGAAAAGGTAAATAAAATAATTGCTAAACATTCAGATGGAGTAGCTGTGATTAAGGTTGGAGGAACAAGTGATGTTGAAGTGAAGGAGAAGAAAGACAGAGTTACAAACCTTTATCCAAACTTACCAAAAAGCAAAGAGTGAACATGCAAATCAATAAAATCAGGAATGAAAAAGGGGGACATAACAATGGACACTTAGGAAATTCAGACAATCTTCAGGTCATAATTTGAAAATCTGTAATCCATAAAATTGGAAAATTTAAAAGAAATCAACAATTTTCTGGACAGTATCACTTGCCAAACTTGAAAGAAGAACAGATATGCAACTTAAACATACCTACAACCTAGAAGGAAATAGAAGTAGTTATGAAAATTCTCCCAACCAAAAAAAGTCTAGGTCCAGGTGGCTTCAGTATAGTATGGTACCAGAAATTCAAAGAAGAGCTAATACTAATTCTCCTCAAAGTATTCCACACAATAGGAACAGAAGAGTCATTGCCAAGCAATTTTTATGAGGCTTCACTTACCTTGATAACCAAGCCACAAATGGATACAGGTAAAAAAAAGAACTACAGACCAATATCCCTCAAGAACATTCATGCAAAAATAATCAATAAAATACTGGCAAATGGAATCCAAGAACACATCAAAGTAATCATCCACCATGATCAAGGAGGCTTCATCCCAGTGTTGAAAGGTGGTTCAACATACGAAAATCCTTAAAGTAATCCTACATATAAACAGATTCAGGGATAAAAACCACACATGGTCATCTCAATAGTTGCCCAAATGCCGTTGACAAAATCCAACATCCCTTCATGATAAAGGTCTTGGAATTAAGGTATAATAGGACATACACTAATACAATAAAAGCATATAAAGCAAGCTCACAGCTAATGTCAAATTAAATAGAGAGAAATTCAATGCATTTCACTAAAATCAGGGACAAGACAAGGCTGTCAAATTTGTCATCTTTGTGAAGAGACATTGACTGTGACTTTTTGAATGCTACTCTCTTAATCTCTTTTTATATTTTGTATATAGTGAAATGCTATGCTATAAGTAGAGGCCTGATTCTAAGACAAAGGACTGAACTTTTTAAAACACCTAATATTTAAGGTAAGCAATCTAAAGATTTTCCAAGTCAATAGGATGTGAAATATGGCAGCATACTTTCTTAATCCATATAAAAACACTAACACATCAAAAATTATCTCATGTGCTGAACAGATATAGCAGTAAATTTTACAAGTTAAAAATTAATGTATCTAAAGCTTAACCCATTATCTAGAACAAAGTAATAAAACAAGCAAATTGTTGTATAGGTTAATGGTGAATGAGACTTTACTTATTTGTTTGATAAATTGGGTTAATAGATGTTTATTTTTCTTTTGCAAGTTCAGTATATGTCACAAGTGTGTTTAGGTGGCTAAGCAGTGGATGAATCTTAAGTTATATAAGATATATATTAAGAATAATAAATTTGGTAGCACTGTGTATTCCATGAAACAAGGGTCATAACTAATACAGTTCTTCTTAATGTCTCATTTTGAGATAATATTGTCAGTCCAAGTAATATATGATAGATAGGAGAATAAAAGAAATCTGGAAAACTTGGTAACAGAAGAAATAAGGTTGTTTTGAGAAAACAGTCTTACCATGAAAAATATTTAGGCAGCAGGGTGTGCTGGGACACACCTTTAATCCCAGTGTTGGGAAATAAAGCCTGCAGGTCTCTAAATTTGAGGAAAGGCTGGTCTACAAAAAAAGTTCCATGACATCCACAGATGTTACACTGAGAGACCCTGTCTTTATAAAAGAAAAATCCAGCCAAGTATTGGTGGCACAGGCCTTTAATCCCAGCCTTGAGAAGCTGAGGCAGGCAGATCTCTGTGACTTCGAGACCAGCCTGTTCTACCAGAGCTGGTTCCAGGGCAACCTCCAAAGCCACAGAGAAACCCTGTCTTAGAAAGAAAGACAGAAGGAAAGAAAGAAAGACAGAAAGAAGGAAGGAAGGAAAGGAAGGAAGGAAGGCAGAAAGAAAGATCCAACATCACTCAATACAAATTCTAAGACAGTAGAATAGTTTGGGTCAGTATTCACTTACAATTTGTAAACAGTCCAAATCATGTTCTTGAAATAATGACTTAGGAAGTTCTATAAACACTTATAAAAATGGCAGTCTCAATATTCTGGGAATTTTTGCTGTTTTTCAATTTTTAAAACAAAGTGAGTCTCTATGTGTCCCGGATCCCATCAACATGTATCAGAATTGATGGCCAAGTGTGGGGATTGCAGGTGTTTAGTTCTAATAGTCTAGTGTGTTTTGCTATCTATCAATCATGGCCAGTAGCTTTCTCACCACTGTATTCTCTAATGTACACAGACAGGATCTCCTGATGCAAAATTTTGGTAACTTCAAAGATAGAGGTAAAACAATTTGAAAAAATATAAATGAAGCACATATTCACTTAATCAAGGCAGTAACATGTTCAATAGAAAATCAGTGATGCATTCTTTACTTTCGAATACAGTGCATTGCATTGCTTTTTTAATTTTCTGGTACTAAAAAGGGACTGTAATTCCACAAATAATGATAATTGTGGACAGTTCTGAATGCTTGAAAGAAGTGGTTGTGTTTGCAATTGAAGCAATGTGTAGAGCAGAGATAAGCATTTGGAGGTATAGATAACAAAAGCTAAGAACATTCCCTGGAAAAATAGTAGACTAATACAAAAGACTGCAACACCTGAGGAATGCTGTGCATAAGCATCAAAAAATGGCTCATGTGCTGATGTCCAACTTTATAGTGGATTACCGGCCGATGGTATATGGTTCAGAAAATGGGAGTAGAAAGAGAAGCAGCCATTTACTCAAGTGCACAAAGATAAGAGAAAATAGTTAAAAGTATGTAACAAAAATACAGGTAAATACTTATTCATGGATCTTTAGCATGTTATGGAAGTCATTAAGAAACTATTAATGCATTATTGGGACACACTAGTAAAATCTATTAGCAACTTGATTTGTGCATGTGATCTAGGTTTATTTCCACAGCTTGACAAGTTTTCACAAATATTCAGGAAATATATGTTAAAGAAAGGCTTCCTTTTTCTATGAAAACATGTATTTTTATGGAACTACAAGCACATCCCTTTAGTACTTTTATTGTCATGATTAAAAATTACACAGAGTAAGGAGAAAGGAGAAAGGAGGAAGGACAGAAATGTTCATGTAATAACATCTAACAAATTACATAATCTCCTTTAAACTTCTCTTAACAATACCAGGAAAGTTTTATTATTTATATATTATACAGAAACATATTCACTGAGAAAAAGACTGCAAAATTCAGAAGAGAATAAAAAGCCACCAGGTTTCTAATACAGACTTCCTTAAAAATCTTACAGAATAGTAAATAATAAAAAATGTTAATGGATTAAAACCTTGATGAAAAATGCAATACAGTGCAGAATATTGGACACAAAGCCATACTCACAGAAATCTAAAGCAAGAAATTGATTCAATAGCCACACAAAGGAGATAAGAAGAGGGGAAACTGGTACTGCTTTCCAGTACAGTTCTGTAATACTTTAGCTATTGTCATGGATTGGCTAAATATGGAAAATATTAAACACAAACACTCTGGTCTTAATAATGTTATCAACCACATTACTCAGCAACTTGCTCCCACTCTCCTCCTAGCTCTTAAGAGAAAGAGTAACAACTAATTCAGCAGAATGCATTGACCCTGAGCCTTATCCAAGGTGGATTTTTTCCTACAAAAGGAAATAATTATACAGTGTTCAACTCAATGGAACAGAAGAAAAAGCCAAAGCAGAAAGAGAAATTCAACTTTGAACAAAAAGACAAAATTGAAGTCACTGAAGGGAGTGATGAGAGGGGTTAAAACAAAATTTATTTAACAGAGTGTCTATAGAAAACAGCAGTTTAAGTACTTGACTGTCCAACTTGACATTTGACATTTGCCTTTTTTTCATGATCCTGGTAATCAAATAACGGATCTTACATACACTAAGCAAGTTCTCTGCCACTGATCTCTATTCCCTGCCCTAATAGTAATTATATTAGTGCAGTTTTTTAGAAAATATTTTGTCATGATACTCTAGTAAGTACAGCAATTGAATAACACAGATAAATATAGGCTTCTTCTGAGGGACAAAAGTGATGTAAAAAGGGAACACAATCTTTTTTGTGCTTGAGAGAGATGACAGTATCAGTGTCCCAGCATACTGGAACTTTCATCTAGCCTTTTATCCAGATACAGAAACTAAGACTCAGAAAGCTTCCATTATGCCATTATTCTCATTAAAGGATTGTTTTCAGCAACAGAATATTGGAAAAAAGAGAGCTTCTGCTGTGAAGAACCATGGATAAGATTGAATTTAAAAAAAAATCCAAAGATTCCTAACTCAAGTCTAGATTCAAAAGCCCAAAACTCCCAGAGCAATGTCATCAAATTATAAGCCGGCCAAGACAAGCATTCTTTATGATGTCATGTACATAACAAAGGGGGAAAATGATTAAATCTTCAACATACAAAAAAAACCACAAGGGGGAAAATCCCAGATTTACAATTCATGTGATCTAGTCCTCACTGTAAAAGCAGGAACAGATAAGTTATCCTAATTGTGTTTATAACATCTTGCTTCTACTAATAAGTATATTTTTATCATTTATGATCTTATTTCTACTAATAAGTATATTTTTACAATTTATCTTAAAATACTGGGAAACTGAAGGAAGAAAGAAAATTTAGGACTGCAAACAAAAAGCACATACTTCCAACATTCTACAAGCTGTGGAAAAAGAAGCTTCTGATTACACCCCATCATATTACCTTGGATCAGGAGTGGTTAAGCTACATTCAACTCTGAATTACTCCCAGCACAGTGGAGAATGTTTGCTAAGGAGGAATGTGCTTGTATTAAACTGCATGCTTCCTAATTCTTCTGAAAAAAAATGTATTATGAAACAAGTATGGCAACTCCTGTAGATTGTTTGCTTTTCCAGAAAATATGCTAGCAAATGCCATTTTATTTATCAGTTTTGTTAATTGCATCAAAGTAGTTAATTCTAGATGGCTTACATTCTTGATGTTTCTAGTTACTGACAGATCATAAACTATGAAAGGTAAAAACAATGTTGACCCTGAGCCAACAACAGTAACAGGCTGGCGTGTATTCAAATACAAGAACTAGGCAAAGGAATTAAACTTCAGACCTTTTGTTTTGGGGCCTAGTGTTATTTTCTACAACATCAAAAACAGCAAATACTTGCCGGGGATAGTGATAATTGTTTTCATCACCTGCATCGAGTATTCCAGCAAAGGAGATTCCAATTTTTCTTGACAACTACAGCACAGATTCTAAAGCAATCTGCCTGCATACAATGTACACGATTTGACTTACGCTTGCAAGAATGCCACTTGAGCTGCAGAGTGATGCTCTACAAAAGACATCTGGTAAATTGTATGCCACGAACTTTAAGCTGATCCTATCACATTGGGACACTTGGGGACATCATAGCAATCTCAATTTATATTAAGTATTCTTTATAATATTCACACAATGGCAGAATCATCTAACAACACATTTCTGAGAACACATCCTTGTAGAAATATATAACAATCTTGTGATAAAATTCTTGAGAAAAAGCAACTTAAAATAGAAAAAAACTTTATTTAGAACCATGTTCCAGTGGCCTTATGATATGATGGTTTGTAGATCATTGTTTACTGGCCTGTAATGAGGTAGCATATCAGGGCAGAAATATGAGGCAGAGTAAAATAGCTCATTTTGTGGCAACTAGAGAGGGCCAAGGACCCAATACATCCCTAGAGGCTATGTTCCCCCTGACTTGATGATCTTACTTCCATCTGCTAGAGGTTTCATCAAGTAGCACCTTCATCTGTGGATGAAGTGTTTAATACAATACTTTCAAAGGTATGTAAAATCCCAGTCATCACCATGTCCTGAAACTCTAGTTAGTGTCAGTTTCCTAGCAGGAACTTTCTAGTACTCCTTCACTGAGTATTCAGAAAATGATTCTGTCTTAAGTAATTTAGGTATAAATACTCTACGAGTTACACCAGGTATTGGGACTAGAACGCTCGAAAAGCCTTCTTTTTTATCCATTCTCTATCAACAAGTGACATATGGGGTTCAGAAAACAAAGTGGTGAGGTGATTTTCAGCATAAAAGCCCAATTTTCATATTAAAGCCTTCACAACAGTGTGTTTCTTAGTGGCAAATTTATTAGAGAAAAAATGCCATGGTGTCTGGCTTTCTGAGACCTAAATTTTGGTTTCTAACTTCCAAACAAACAATTGGTATCCTCGTGACTAAAACATAGCAAAAGCCTTTTTTTCAATCTGTGTGAGCAAATGTCTCATAGAAAGAATATCTATCTATTAAAGTTTAATAATGCACAACACCTACTGGATGCTTATTAAATACCAAGTACTATTTCTGAATAACTTAATAATTCTCATGACAAATCTCTGTATGCTTTACAAACTCCCTTTAATTACTAATTTCATTAAATGTTTTACAGATGATAAAAATGAAATCAAGAACATGAAAAAAACTAACCTAAGGTTCCACAGGGAACACAAGGAGAACCATACAGCAACTTAGGCTATTGGTAAACTGATAGCTCCCAGGTAATATTTTTTATCATAATTAAAACATTCTGAAACTATACACAAGAGGATCAAAGTGCTTGCAAAGGGTAGAGATAAACTCTCATGTCTGATGGCTAGAAAAAGAAATCTTCCTTACTATAATTAGACTATTTTTTCCAGTTAGTAACAAAAATGAATTAAAGGACGTAATCAGGGGAAATTTGTCATCTCACACTCCAGAAATCCTGAGACACGTAGCTCCAGATTAATTCATTAAACACCTCTATATATCAAGGAACCAATCCTTCCTCATGATATGGAATTCACCATTCAGAGGATGAAGAAGGAAAGTACCACATTGAAAACAAAAAGTAGCCCTTATTAGACACCTACACCTTCCAGGGTTTTCAATTTAGAATAGTCACCCTCCTCCAGAATTATTAAGATACTGATATTATTTCTGGCTTCAAGTTTAATTCATGGATTCTCTTTAAAAGACATGTCTTTCCAACCCTGAAGCTTTTCCTTATTTCCTTCATCCACATGATAAAATTTTTAAAAATCAGTACCCACATTCTGTTACGTATTTCTGTGAGAGTCAGATTAAATTAGGTAAACATATAGGTTGAAATTCAATTTCTGTTTCAGAAATGTTAAAAATGGAGATATCTAAGAGATTATTGCATCCTGAGAACAGAAGATTTATAACTTGAGTTAATTTCCCCATAAAAGAGGCTGGGGTGGCTTATAGCACCTTTCTCTCATCCCACAATGGAGCAACACAATATTGGTCATGAACAACAGCGATAGCACTGCAACCAAATCTGTTGGCTTTTTGATCTTTGACTTAGCCTCTGGAACATTGAGTGGCAAGATTTCTGTTGTTTGAAAAATGCTAATTCTGTAGGTTTTTTTATAGTAGTGTAAATTGAAAATGACTGTGTGAAAAGTACCTCCAATTCACTGGTTTAATATAAAATTGGTTTCTCATGCCCACTGTAGTTCCTTATAGGATAATTCATCCAGCAATTACTGGAGTATTGCTACTTGCTTTGGAGGAATATAAATATAACATGACTAATCCAAAAGGAAGTCTTGAAGCAGGTATTCCCAGACTCCATCTCATTACATGTGTCTCAGGATATTTATGAGTACAGCCCAACACATTTGTGGATGATATCATACTGCAATGTCAAAAGATTGGATACCTATGTCTTAAAGCTTCTCTCAGGGAATTATAACCTTCATAGACCCAAATGATACAACAATGTCTAAGCTCATTTTTCTGGAAAACCTTAATTATCTTAATAGAGGAAACAAACAAATAATGGTGAAAAGTCTGGAATAGTCAGTTGCCCTCGTTTTTTCCATTGTTTCTTTTTTCATTAAGATAATGTACAGTTTACTGATATTAACCTTTTGGCTCATGCTTTCTCCAATCTTGCTTATTGCCTTGTAATTTTATTTATGACAAATTATGGTAACCCTTTTCCATGTAAAAATTAAATTTTAATATAAACAATGTCATTACTTTTTGTCCTTTTGCCGTTATTGCTTCTGAATTTAAGGTATTCCTTGTGAAAGTAAGATATAATGTAAGGATTCTTAATGTTTTCTTGCCTATTATTTTATAAGATTACGTCTTTGAATGTTCAAATGATGATTTCATCTCTATATATGGTGTTATATAAGATTCAATATAACCTATCTATCCCAGGAATTCATTTGAAGAGACAGTATATCATTTCTATTGTTTGAAGAAATACCCCCTAAGGCAATGTAGATGATAAAGAGATAGCAGAAAGGTAGAATAAAAATGGCTTTGTGCTTCCAAATTTGCATGCATTATCTTATGACCTCTCCAGCAGCTACACTTCTTAATGTATACTCATTACAAGCACAGAAGTGAGAAATATTTGTTCTTTTGTAGAGGTCTTTCCCTGTGATGATTTAAGGTTTATCCCAGCCTTACAGTAGGGGCAAATGCTTTTAATGCCAATACTCAGGAAGCAGAGGCAGGCATATATCTGTGAGTTCAAGGCCAGCCGGTTCTACAGAGCAAGTGTCAGGACATGCTCCAAAGCTATACAGAGAAACCTTCCTTCAAAAAAAAAGGAAAAGAAAAAGGGTTATCCCTTAAATCTCTTCATTTGTTACTAACATGGCTTTTATTTTTGGCTTTTATAAATGAATGAAACTATATGATGCTATAAAAACTTGTCATTTTTATTTTCTGTAGTAAAGTTAAAATGATTGATCTGAAATATAGACAGAATTTAAGTGAAAGTTTGTGTTAAAATATATGCAATATTTTATGTTATTCCTATTATTAATTTCTTCTCAGACACTTCACTATATTTGAAATCCAAATGTGAATATTCTCTCAACTATGTCTGCCACTCATTTTGTTTCATCAATTCCTTCCATAAAACATTCATGTATATGCTTAAATGCCAAAAAAATGAACAATGGACAATTCAAGAATAAAAGTACCTCAAAAAGCCTTCTACTGTATTAGCGTTGTTATAATTTCAATCTAATTTGCAATTCAACTAGATAGAGTACCCATAACTTAATATAATAATGGAAAAGAAAGTTCTTAGCCTGCACATTCTTTTAAAAGAGGAGCAGAGAGAAATAGTATAGGCACATAGGTTGAGAACCCCAAAAACTATGGTGGGGGAAAGGGAAAACCTAACAGACGAAGGTAAAAATGTGATTAAAGAGGTTATCGTTATATTTTCAGAAGTATACTTTAGAATTCAAAGGGACTTATACAAGGTATGCAACCACGGTGCTTCTAAACTCCTAATTCTCTTACTGTTCAAATGCTGGGATTGTTGGGGTATAGCCTCAAATCTGCCTTCTAACTATATTTTTTAAACAGTTAAATCATAGTCATAAAAATGTGCTTAATCCTTTGTGGGACAAAAGTCCATTAAGAAAATACGAAAGATTAATCACAGAATCACCCACCTGATAAAGGACATGACAGAATTGGTAAAGTGCTTGATTAGCATGTATGAAATATTGGGTTTGATCCCCAGTATTACAGTAAAAAGAAGTATTATGTGAGTGACAACAATGTGACAACAGCTGCTAATCTGTCTAATGGACAATTACCTCCAATAGCCAGAGGTTTCCCCTGCTGAAAGTCATTAAAACTGAGAGCTATCCAAGTAAGTTTGCCCAAATTTAAAAGGAAATGGAGAAAACAGCCAGTTAAATTTAAATTTACACAAACCACAAACTTTATCTGCATAAATGTAAACTATAAAGTATTTGGTGCACACATGTTCAAAAGAGTATCTTAAATGCAATACAAATTTAAAAAAAAGAAAAGAATAGAAGCCGAGCGTTGGTGGCCCAAGCCTTTCATCCCAGCACTCGGGAGACAGAGGCACGCTGATCTCTGTGAGTTCCAGCAAGTGCCAGGATAGGCTCCAAAGCTACACAGAGAAATCCTGTCTCGAAAAACCCAAATAAATAAATAAATAAATAAATAAATAAATACAAATTTTACTGGGCAACAAGTCACTTGTCAGAAAGTAGAGTTATATGTTGCAGTTTAAATGAGTTGCCCTGATGCCTGTAGCTGGTTGCCACATCAACAACTAACATTGAAAACGTGGGCAAAAAAAATAATACAGCAATAAAAAATGGTGTCTGTAACATTTAAAAGAGATCCAAAACACAATTACACTACATATTAAGCAACCGAAAAAAGTCTTCCACAGGTTATGCTGTGTCCTCAAATCTGTTGATTTCCATGCTCATTCTAGTTCAAAAGTTATGCTAAAGTTTGGGAAAAGGTGAAAGAAACACAGGATTTTCTAAGATGACACAGAATCAGGAAGACAGTAAGGAGAATAAGGAGGGCTATATTCCTTTTGTGCCACCTGAGTTCAGGTACTATGCCTCATTCATCTTTGTATTTTACAATATTTAAATTATGATGTGACAGAGAATGTCCAGTAAATATTTACTGCCTAATCATATAAATAGGCAAATGGATGAAAAGATAAGCTAAGACAAACACATTAATTAAAGGAAAACTAGTAAAATTTGTACTGATTAACTCAAATTGAATCAATTCAGACTTTTGTCTGAAAAATTGTAAAACTAAGAAATAATATAATTTTAAATAAGGCCCTTTAACCAAAGGCTTTGTAATAGAGGTATTTGAAATATAAACTCCAAACCATGGTACTTTTACTGGTTAATCACTGATAATCAAAAATATTTATTCTTATCTCCAGAAATTTCCTGGCAATCTAAATGTAAACAGGGTTAATCATGAATATCTCTTAGAATTGTGAGTCATGGGTTACTCAGACTATTGATATATCTTACAAATTTATTCATTTACAAAGTGCTAAAATTTCAAGAAAATTGATTACACAGAGGAGTAGTCTATAACAGGCATTCACAAAGGATAGTTTACAAGTATTAGATGGAAAAAGATTTTTCTTCTGCCAAATTATGTGACAGTTTAGACACTGCTACTGGAAATATGTCATATTACTTGCTATTATGGGTTGAATTTTGTCTTTACTAAACTCTACAGAGAGCCCGCAGAAAATAAGTCTCTGATTACCAAAGCAGTAAGATAATCAAGAAACAAACGTAGGACCTAGAATGGGAATCATTGCAGAGGAAATCACGATCTTAAGAGAATTTTGAAGATTTCAATTCAATAAGATATGTCATATTTTAGTTAAAAGTTCTATATATCTTAGGTTATTAGGAAAGGTTTTCATTTATTTTATAGTTCTCCCATAAACGAGTTCTAAATATTTGCTTAAGAAAAATATGAAATACCTTTCTCTGGGACTGAACATCCTCATAGCAATTTTCGTTACTTTTGTCTAATTTTTTACACTGCCATGAGCATCATTTAATAGACTGGTTCCCTAGAATAATACGACACTTAAACTCTAATCTTGCAAATGGCCTACACCATTTTAAAAAGGATAAGAGAAGGTTGAAAGTATGGAAAAAGGATTTCTGGAATTGGAAACAACAATACATAAAAATGCATACATCTTATCTTTCAGAAGGCTTCCATGTTAAACAAAAAGCTATTTTCAGGAGATTTTCCCTGGGTGCTACGTCATTGAATACAAAAGCTGGAACTTTATGGCCCAGAGACCAAGACCGAATCCTGGTTGTTAAAGGAGAACCTGCCTGAAAGTAAGTATATCAAATCTCCTGATATTCACACCAGCTTCATGGAACTCAGGGAAATTTCAATTTTTTGTTGAAAAGGAAGTGAGAGTTTTTCAAAAATCTGATTCATAAGTCATGTGACAGGAAGGTAGAAGACATTTCTGGGCCAAGAAGGAGGAAATGATATACCATGTCTAAATTTTATTTAAATAAACCTTATTCTAGAATTTAAAACTTTCTACTTCATAGGATTTGTGAAAAAATTAAAAAACAGTATTGACATGAAACCAAAAAGATAATTTATTCATATATCACTTCTTTGTGATTATTTTATTATTAATTCAAGTTAGGGAACAAGCTTATTTCACATGTAAGTCCCCTCTCCCTCTCCCTCCCCTCACCCCTACCACTCTTCCCCCACCTCCAACCTACCACCCACCCCATGCACCCACCACTCCCCAGGCAGGGTAGGGCCCCAACAGGGCCTGCACAAAGTCCAACAAATCTTCCTGTGCTGGGCCTAGGCCCCTCCCCATGTGTCCAGAGACAGAGCGCATCTTTTCACATGGGATGGGCTCTCAAAGTCCCACACACACACACCAGGGAAAAATGCCAGTCCAACTCCGAAGTGCAGGGGCCTCCCAATTGGCATCCATGATCAGGGGCTGGATCAGTCCCGCACTAGCCTCCCAGACAGTGTCTGGGGTCGATATGCTTTCCCTTTTTCAGGCCAAATGTTTCTGTGGGTTTCTCCAACCTGGTACAGACCCCTTCGATCTTCATTCCTCCCTATCTTCAACTTGGTTCCAGATTTCAGCTCAGTGTATTTCTGTGACTGTATCTGCTTCCATCAGCCACTGGATGAGGGTTCTAGGATAAAATAAGAGAATAGTCATCAATCTCACTCTAGGGGAAGAGCTTCTAGTCTTTCCTCTCCTCCACTGCCTGGACTGTCAGATCCTGTCATCCTTGTAGGTCTCTGGAGATCTCCCTAGTTCCAAATCTCTTCTCAGACCTATAGTGGCTCCCTCTGATGTGGTATCTCTCATCCTGCTCTCTCTCATCTATTCTTCCCCCTACTCAATATCTCTGCTCCACCATTTCCTCTCCTCTCCTCTTCTTCTTGTGCTCTTATTGTGGCAGCACCCTCTCCCCTACCCTCATCCTCAATTAGCTCAGGAGTTCATGCCAATTCCCATTCCTAGGGTCCATTTATCGCTTAGAGTCATTCATGATTCCTAGTTTCTTTGGTGAAGACGATCATAGGCTGTTAAACCATTGTTCTAAGTTTACAAATCATATATGAGTGAGGACATGCCATGTTTGTCTTTTTGTGATTGGGTTACCTCCCTCAGGATGGTTTCTTCTAGTTCCATCCATTTGCCTGTGGATTTCAAGATTCCATTGCTTTTCTCTGCTGAGTAGTACTCCATTGTATAAATGTACCACATTTTCTCTTTCCATTCTTCAGTTGAGGGGCATCTAGGTTGCTTCCAGGTTCTGGCTATTACAAACAATGCTGCTATGAACATGGTTGAACATATGTCCTTGTTGTATGAACATGCACTATTTGGGTATATACCCAAGAAGGAATGGCTGGATCTTGAGGTAGATTGATTCCCATTTTTTCTGAGCAACTGCCATACTGATTTCCAGAATGGTCCTACAAGTTCACACTCCCACCAGCAATGGAGGAGTGTTCCTTCTTCTCAGCATCCTCTACAGTATAGGTTGTGAATGGTATTTTGATTTTAGCCATTCTGACAGGTGTGAGGTGGTATCTCAGAGTTGTTTTGAGTTGCATTTCTCTGATAGCCAAGGATTTTGAGCAGTTTCTTAACTGTCTTTCAGCCATTTCAGATGCCTCTGTTGAAAAATCTCTGTTTAGTTCTATACCCCACTTTTTAATTTCATCGTTTGGTGTTTGGGTGGCTTGCTTCTTGAGCTCCTTGTATATATTGGAAATCAACCCCTTGTCAGATGTGGGGTTGGTGAAGATCTTTTCACATTCTGTGGGTGGTCATTTTGTCTTACTGACTGTGTCCTTTGCCTTACAGAAGATTCTCAGTTTCAGGATGTCCCATTTATTGATTGCAGACCTCAGTGTCTGTGCTCCTGGCATGATGTGCAGGAATTGTCTCCTGTGCCAATTTGTTCAAGGGTAATTCCCACATGCTCTTCTAGAAGATTCAGTGTGGCTGGATTTATGGAGAGATCTTTGATCCATTTGCACTTAAATTTCATGCATGGTGAGAGGTATGGATCAATCTGTATTCTTCTGCATGTCTGAATCCAATTGTGCCAGCACCATTTGTTGAAGATGCTATCTTTTTTTCATTGTATGGATTTAGCATCTTTGTCAAAAATAATGTGTTTGTAGGTGATTGGGTTAATATCTGGGTCTTCAATTCGATTCCATTTGTCTACCAGTCTATTCTTCTGCCAACACCAAGCTGTTTTCAGAACTATGGCTCTATAGTAGAGCTTGAAGTCAGGGATGGTGAAGCCTCCAGAAGATCTTTTATTGTAAAGAGTTGTTTTGGCTATCCTGTGTTTTGTATTTTTCCATATAAAGCTGAGTATTGTTCTTTCAATGTCTGTGAAAAACTTTGTTGGGATTTTGATGTGGATTGCATTGAATCTGTAGATTGCTTTTAGTAGGATTGCCATTTTTACTGTGTTAATTCTACCTATCCAAGAGCATTGGAGATCTTTCCATTTTCTGGTATCTTCTTTAATTGCTTTTTAAAGACTGAAAATTCTTATTGTACAGGTCTTTCACTTTGTTGTTAATGTTACCCCCAGATATTTTAGGTTGCTTGTGGATATTGTGAAAGGTGATGTTTCCATGATTTCTTTCTCATTGAGTTTATCATCTGTATACAGTAGGGCTACAGATTTATTTTTATTTAAATTTGTATCCTGCTACATTACTGAAAGTGTTTCTCAGATGTAGGTATTTCCTGGTAGAGTTTTACAGGTTACTTATGTAGACTATCATGTCATCTGCAAATAGTGAAAGTTTGATTTCGTCCTTTCCAATTTGTATCCCTCTGATCCCCCATTCTTGTCTTATTGCTCTAGCTAAAACTTCAAGTACAATATTGAAGAGGTATGGAGAGAGTGGACATTGTTCCTGATTTTAGAGGAAACGCTTCGAGTTTCTGTCCATTTAGTTTGATGTTGGCTATTGGTTTGGGGTTTATTGCATTTATCACATTTAGATATGTTCCTGTTATTCCTGTTCTCTCCAAGATCGTTATCATGAAGGAATGTTGGATTTTGTCTAAGGCTTTTTCAGCGTCTAGTGAGATGATCATGTGGTTTTTCTTTTTCAGTTGGTTTATATGGTGAATTACATTGCTGTTTTTTTTCCTATGTTGAACCATCCTTGCATCCCTGGTATGAAGCCTTCTTGACTGTGATGGATGATTTTTCTGATATATTCTTGGATTCGATTTGCCAATATTTTATTGAGTATTTTAGCATCGATGTTCATGAGGGATACCGGTCTGTAGTTCACTTTCCTACACTTATCTTTGTGTGGCTTTGGTATCAAAGTGATTCTAGCCTCATAGAAAGAGTTTGGCAATATCCCATTTGCTTCTATTATGCGGAACAGTTTGAGGAGTACTGGTATCAGCTCTTGTTTGAATTTCTGGTAGAATTCTGCAGTGAAGCCACCTGGCCCGGAGCTTTATTGGTTGGGAGGCTTTTGCTGGCTTCTACTATTTTTTTGTGGTTATGGGTCAATTTAAACGGTTTATCTATTTTGGATTAATTTTGGTAACTGTTATTTATTCAGAAAACTGTCCATTTCCATTAGAATTTTGAATTTTGTGGAGTACAGGTTTCCAAAGTATGACCTGAAGATTATCTGGATTTCCATAGTGTCTGTTGTTATAACTCCCTTTTCATTTCTGATTTTGTTAACAAGCATGCTCACTCTCTGCCTTTTAGTTTGTTTGGCTAGCGGTTTGTCTATCTTATTGATCTTCTCAAAGAACCAACACTTTGTTTCATTGATTCTTTGTAATGTTTCCCTAGTTTCTACTTTATTGATTTCAGCTCTCAGGTCGATTATTTCCTGGCGTCTACTCCTCCTTGGTGAGTTTGCTTCTTTTTGCTCTAGTGCTTTCAGTTGTTCTGTCAGTTCTCTAATGTGACCTTTCTCTAGTTTCTTCATGTGGGCACTTAGTGCTATGAACTTCCCTCTTAGCACTGCTTTCAGAGTGTCCCATAAGTTTGGGTATGTTGTGTCTGCATT
>NW_023276831.1:400797-416312 GCF_003668045.3 Cricetulus griseus
TATAAGTGTGTGTGGTTTTATGTGTGGTTTGAGCTTTAGTAATGTTTCTTTCACAAATGTGGGTGCCTTCGTATTTGGAGCATAGATGTTCAGATTGAGATTTCATCTTGATGGACTTTTCCTGTGATGAGTATGAAATGCCCTTCTTTATCTCTTTTGATTGATTTAAGTTTAAAGTCCATTTTGTTAGATATTAGGATTGCTATACCTGCTTGTTTCTTGAGCTCTGGATGGTCTTGCCTCTCCTGGTAGTTTCCTCACTCTGAAGGAGTTAGGCCTCCATAGGTATAGGGTGTGTGGGGGCGGGACAGGAAGTAAGTGTGGGGTGTTTCCAGTCTCTGGGGGTTACTCACTGCCTGGGCAGGTCTACCCAAAGCAGGGCCAGGCCCAGGGAGATCGTGGTGGATGGGGCTTTGAAAGGGAGTTGGGTAAGAGTGGTGGATCATACACCTCCTTGCGGATTGGTCAGCGGGAATGGAAGGAAGAGTGTCCTGTGCCCAGATTCAGAGAGCCTATGCTTGTCTACTTCAAGGAGGCATAAGCCCAGGGACATCTGGGTGAATGGCGCGTTGGACAGGAGTAGGTTAAGAGCAGGGAGTCACTCACCTCGTTTTTCATCATAGGTGGAAAGGGAAGGAAGAGTTGCCTGTACCCAGATTCAGGGAACTCCTCCCTTCCAGGAAGTGTCTACTCCAAGCATGCACAATCCTGGGGAGATCTGGGAGAATGGCGCTTTGGAAAGGAGTTGAGTAAAAGCAGGGGGTCACTCATCTAGTTGCTGGTGGGTCAGCAGAAAGGGAAGGAAGTCTTTGTGATTTCTTTTTATACTTAGTGTGTATATAAGTATATTTTAATGAATTTACTATTCAAAATGAGTAATAACTCTATTGATTTATATATTGATTTATGTAATAACTTTCTGGCAGGTTTTAAAGTTCTCAGTTGCTTTTGTTTATTAAAAGTGGTTCTGTGGGTTTTCTACTTCATAGTATGAACAATTTCCATTGTAATTATTTTGCTCATGCTATTATCTAAATTATAGTGCAAGTAATAATGCAGCCCTCTTCAAGTGTTTTCTCTAGGGAGAATTCAGTGGAGGTCTCTGGTCCATTACTCCTTCAAGGTAGGTCATATCATACTCTACTTAATGACAGCTCATCGATGACCACAGTGTGGGAACACTTTAGTTTCCTTTGCATCACCCTCCATGATAATTTGCAGTGGCAAAATATATACCAAGAAAGCACTGCATAAAGGACTGAGTCTACGGAATCCTGAAAATCAAACCCATTTCAGTTTTACTTCACTCAGTATCTTCACACAGATAAATAGGGCTTATGACAATGAAGAACAAAGCATGGAGCAACTGTTTTACAAACTATCTAAGCTCAATGATGGATACTGACTTGTATTACTGTGTAAATTGCAAGCTTTCAGACCAATGGTTAAAACTATGAAACAAATGAGGCCTTAAAGAACAACAGGAATTTTTAGAGGGCAATTGTATGCATCAGAAGAAATAAATAAGAATTGTGTACGAAAAACACAGTACATGGGGAGTATGGATGAGCCATGCAGAGACAGGAAGATAAGATTTAGAAGATTTAGTGAGGAAGAAGAGCGATAAGGGAGAGAGATAAGCAAGGGGTAATCTTAAAATTATGAATTAAATGGTTTCTTTAATTGTGCATCAAATGATACTATCAACAAAATAAATATATATCAGGAGAAAAGCATAAATCATGTGTCATTTCAGTGGCAATATCTAGTATTAGAAATTTTTCTATAATTCAAAAACAAAACCTAATTAAAGATTGGCAGAATTCTTAAACACACACTTTGCTACAACAGCTATACAAATAGCATATGAACACATTCTTAACATCACTCTTTATGAGAAATGTGAAAATAAAAGCCAAACAGTGGCCAGCAAAATATGTAGTTCAGTAGGTAACAGTGCTTGGTGTCCACCCATACAATCTGAGTTTGATCCCAGGGACCCACATGCTAGATAGAAAATACAGATTCTTGAAAATTGTCTCCAAACCTATACACATACATGATAGAAGTGCCACCCAAAAAAGAAAGAAAATCAGATTTAAAAATTTATTCATTAAAGGGCTGGAGTTACAGATCAATGGTACAGTGCTTCCCTATCATGAACAAATGCTTGGGCTTTGATCCCCAGAACCAGAAAAATACATACCACTTCATACTCATTAAGGTGAGTGTTATAAATATAAATAATGCAGCTGGGCGGTGGTGGTGAATGTCTTTAGTCCCAGCAATCAGGAGGCAGAGGCAGAGGCAGGCAGATCTCTGTGAGTTTGATACAAGCATCGTCTACAACAGCTAGTTCCATGACAGCCTCCAAATCCACAGGGAAACCCTGTTTCCAAAAAGCCAAGAAAAAAAGATAGAGATGCAGAGAGGGAGGGAGAGAGGGAGGAAGAGAGACATGAAGGGAGGGAGGCAGGCAGGGAGGGAGGGAGGAAGGAAGGAATCAAAGAATGAAGGAAGGAAGAAAAGAATGAAGGAAGGAAGAAAAGAATGAAGGAAGGAAGGAAGGAAGGAAGGAAAGAAAGAAAAAAGAAAAAAAGAGAACGGAAGAGAAAAAGAAAGAGAAAGAGAAAGAGCACAAAATAAAAATGCAGAAAGTAAATGTTGTTGCTGAAGCAGATAAATTAGTCTGTGAGTGTTACTGGTACAAACGTAAAGTGGCAAAGCCACTGTGGCAAACAATTTAGTCATTTCTCCATAATTCAACAGAATTGCTATATGATATAAGATTTCTACTTCAATACAGGATTGAATTCAATATTTTATAGCCATTTCAGCAGGCTCAAAAATGCATTTCTCTTGACTTCTAGCAAAGAAAGACATACACTACTATTTCATCTTTTAAAAACTGAATTTTTGTTTCCAATCACTTCTCCTGAATTTTGTTCCATGTAAGTTATAATTGAACAAAAGCATCAGTAGTGAAGTAGTACAATGCATAAAATAGACAAAAGAGGATCTGTGACCTCTTTGGACTCCTGATAAATTCCAATGACCATTGGGAAACAACATATGAATCTATGAGATTTATAGATACATATCTCTGTGTTTTTAAAGTAGGTATTTTTCTGGAAAGTATACAGAAACAACAACTGTCATCTCATCACAAATTCCTACTTTTGGTTCTGTTTCAGAAGAATAATATTAAAAACTGAAGGAGCCATATGTTGGTACCACATTCTTTTATTCCCAGCACTTGAGAGGCAGAAGCAGTTCAAGAGTTCAAGGCCAGCCCTGTCTCCAGAGTGAGTGCCAGGATAGCCTCCAAAACTACACAGAGAAACCCTGTATCAAAAAAAAAAAAAAAAAACCGTATATTGAATTTCGTGTATGTATTTACAGCAGTGATTTTCTCATTGTAAGATCCCAACTTACAAGGAACCACTGGGCACACAGTCCTCTATGAGATTAAAGATGGAACCAGCACTGTGTCTGCTGTGTGTATATTATGAAGAGATTCTAAAAACCTCTAGGAGTTGACATCATAGCAGATGCAAACAGCTGGCTACTGGGTACTTAGGCCACATCTGGTTTTCAATGGGATGGGTAGCCTTTAAAAAGTAGTTGAATCCTTACTTGGAAAATGTCAATTAAAGTATTATACTACAAACACTCTGTCATTACATGTAAAATTCTTCCAGATAGATTTTAGGAAATGCATAGTTCAGGCTTCCTCTATACCAAACTAAAATCTCTGGGATAGTTCCTAGATAACCATGTTTCTTATACATTGCCAATATGATTTTAAAATGTATCCATAGTTGAAAGTTACTGTTGTAGATGGTGCCCAGAAGCCTTACTGAGGGAAATAAAGCATACACCTATAACCTGATTCCTTGAGGTTGCCCAGGGAGAAAAATATCCAAAGGTACTTTAAAGTTACAGGTATAAAGAAGCAGAAAGTTTTTCTATGGTTTTCCTTTTTAAAGCAATCCATGCTTCCAAGTAAAAGCAGCTGAATTAAAATCTTTGGGGAGACTTTCCTTTCACTTCTTTATATAGCTTGCTAAAAATTTTGTAACCAAATACTATTAAAAATGATAGATTTTCCTCCTATATTCTTCAAACTGTAATTTAGTTTAAGTCAAGGTTTGCCAAGCATTTGCTTCACTTTTCCTATTTATTGGCAAACTAGGGTTCTAGATTTCCAAATCTAAGTAATTAAATAAAATGAAAAAATTAAAAATCTTACTGAGATTTTTTCTCCAAGTTCACATCCACTTTCTTGCTTGCCCCTGAACTCAGATCCAGACCACAGATCCCTGGTGTCAGATGACTCTAAGCAGTGACAACAAATGGAAGCATAAACATTCCCTGGCCTACCTGGGCCAGCGGATGGACACAGAACTGCCACTGTGCCTTGGAATTTCAGAACCCTTTGCTAGAATCAGATCCTGGGCTGGCAGATAACCACAAACTGCCACCGGGCCTCGGCATTTCGGAGCTCATTGCCGAACTCGGATCCAGTGCATAGATCATTGGTGTCAGATGACTCTAAGCAGTGAGGACAAATGGAAACAGAAACAGCCCTGGAACTCCCTGGACTGGCTGTTGGACACAGAACTGCCACCAGGCCTTGGCGTTTTGGAGCCTGTTGCTGAACTTGGATGCTAGGATGGCAGATGGACACAGAACTGCCACTGGGCTTTTCATGTGGTACCTGAAGCAGAATTCGGATCTTAGCCCGGCAGATGAAATCATAACAGCCACTTTTATGACAGGGACTCTTCATGTAGGAGCTTGCCCTGGAACTCAGATGCAGAGCACAGATCACTGGTGTCAGATGACTCTAATCAGTGACAAAGCATGGAACTGGAAACAGTCCCTGGCTTACCTTGGCTGGCCGATGGACACAGAACAGCCACTGAGCCTTGGCTTTCAGAGCCTGTTGCTGAACTCAGATCCTGGGCTGTCAGAAGGACACAAAACTGCCACTGAGCCTTGGAGTGTCGGGGAATGCCGCTGAACTCAGATCAGGTTCACAGATCATTGGTGTCTGATGACGCTGAGCAATGGCGTTGAATGGAACTAGAAACAGAACCTGGATTACCTGGGCCACCGTCTGGACACAGAATTGCCTCAGGTTGGGCCTCAGGTTGAAGGCACCCTCTCAGAACTTGGATCTGGCACACAGATAACTGGTTTCAGTTGACTCTAAGCAGTGACGACGAATGGAACAGGAAGCAGAAACTGCATTATCTGAGCCAGCAGATGGACACAGAACTGCCACTAGTACTCATCGTTTTGGAGCTCACTGATGAACTCTGATCCTGGGCTGGCAGATAGAGGCAGAACTACGATTTTGCCTTGGCGTGTTGGAGCCCACTGCCGAACATGGATGCAGAGTACTGATCACTGTTGTCAGATGACTTTAAGCAGTAACGACCAATGGAACCAGAAACAGCCACTGACCTCCATGGGCCTGCAGATGGACACAGAACTGACACTGCTTATTGGCGTGTCGGATAATGCCACCAAACTTGGATCCTGGGCTGGCATGTGGAGGCAGAATTATCACTGGGCTTTGGTGTGACGGATCACAATGCAGAACTCGGGTCCAGGGTCAGCAGATGGATGCAGAACTGACAATGGGCCTTGGCATGTCAAAGCATGCCACCAAGCTCGGATCCTGGGAACTCAGATGAAACCATAACTGCCACTGGAATTCTGTGTGTAGGAGCTCGGCCTGGCATTTGGATCCAGAGCACAGATCACGGTTGTCAGATGACTGTATGCTTTGACGATGAATGGAACTGCAAAAAGAACCTGCCTCTCCTGGGCCGGTGGATGGACCCTGAACTGCCACTGGGTCTTGACATGTGGGAGATGGCCATCGAACTCAGATCAGGTGCATAGATCACTGGTGTCAGATGACTCTAAGCAGTGATGATGAATGGAGCCAGAATTAGCCTACCCTTTGGATCCAGAATGATCTCTTGACTCCTCAACAAAGTCCTGGCAAAACGGCACTGTGCCTTGGGCAGTGACAACTTTGTTACATGGACAAAGCTGCATGTGTCAGTCACTATAAAGCCTTCTAGCACTATGAATTCCATGGACAAATTAACACTAGCCCACTGCAGTGATATTAGGTTCTCAGTAGGAGAAAAGCAGTGTTGAAGATTCATGTATTAGCTAAAAGTACATAGTAATAATAAATAGCTTTTAGCATTGCATAACTTGGAAGCCTAAAAGTTAAGAGATCAGGTAAAGTAGAAGGTATTTATTATTTTAACCTAGTGTAATCAATGAAGAAATAAAGTAAGAAATAAAATATCATGTTCATACAAGAATGACTAGAAAACAATGTGCAGAAGAGTTGAGGAAGACAGTGGAGAAAAGACTTAGAACAGTTTCAAGGATATAAAGAATCCAAGATTAAGAAGTATGGACACCACTGAGGATGCTACTACAAACATCCAGACAAAAAGTGATGAGGGTTGAAACTAAGGTGTTAGCATCAACATGTTAAGGGAAATAATAATAGAGAGGTAGCAAAAGGGAAGTGTCTAGTCTCTAATATGCCTTGTAAGAGTCTGTCTTTATGGCCGGGCAGTAGTGGCTCACACCTTTAATACCAGCACTCGGGAGACAGAGGCAGATGGATCACTGTGAGTTCAAGACTAGCCTGGTCTACAAGAGCTAGTTCCAGGACAGCCTCCAAAGCCACAGGGAAACCCTGTCTCAAAAAACCAAAAAAAAAAGTCTGGCTTTATTGACTGGCTGGAGGAGAGGAGACATGCATTTCATGTATCCTAGAAATGAGAACTTGGCAAATTTTTGGTTTCAGATAGGTTGTTTTGTTAGAAAAAAATAAAAGACACTTTCCACTTTAAATGTCATTTTCTGATACATAACAAATGAATTTATAGTGTGGACCATGTGGCAAGCACAATAAAGAAATTTCAGCATATTGGTATCTTATTAATGGGAAAGAAGGTGAGATGGAAAGGCAAGACTAGTTCTGAACGAACAGAATTATTTTTTTCAAACAAAACTGCATCAAATAATCAACAAGAGATCTTTTCTTCTCAACAATTATATTCATGTTTTTTGCTTAATTTATCACATACATGTTAGATTTTTTTCTATGTCAGGGTGATGCAGGGTAATTTGTGTCATTTTGCCATAGTGAAATATTCAACTTGGACGTATGAAACAGTACTGTGGACATGGGGAGAACATAGAATCTCACTGAAGCAAAATTTATGTACCAACTTGTTTTTTAAGATATTCTGGTCAGCAAAAAAGCCTTATTTTTCACAATTTGCTCTACTTTTTTTGAAAAATAAAGTGTTTTCAAATAAAAATAGAATTTTTTTCTTCTATTTGTTTAGGGTATTGATACTACATGTTTACCAAGTTAGAATATATAAATGTAAATAACAGGAGAATGATAAACAGTTACGAAAACATTGATTGGCATCTGTGGGTCAAGGGAAAACCATATTTCACAAGAATGATACTCAGAATCAGATTTTGTAGGTTGCCTAATCCTGAGTGTTTAAGAACAGAGAAATCTTTAGGTGGAATATGGTGGCTACAGCCTATAATCCCAGGTACCCAGGAAACTAAACCATAAGCTCCCATGTTCAAAGCCATCCTGAGTTACAGGGTATGTTCGAGGACACCCAGAGCATCTCATCAAAATTCCTTTCTCAAAACTTAGAGAAGGTAAAAAAATTAACTGGAGACAGTTCACACAATCCCTGGTTTCAATCTTCAACACTACAAAAGAAAAAGAGCAATAACACATGGGAGAGTTGGAGAAGGGGTGGGAAATGGGGATAGAAGAATAAAAGGGGAGATGCTTAAAAATACTTCACCTAGAGAATGAAAACGTACATTCAAAGGGAAAATACAGCTTAAACAAATTCATAAAAGCATGACCTCATCATAATTGACCATCAGACTATTACCTTTCCCTGTGTTAGGGAATTAGGAACCTAAACAGGAACCTGTTTTAGGTAAAGTGGTTCTCAATATTGATAGACATATGGCAATAGGATTTACTGAAAGAGAAAAAAAATATAGATTTGGACAAAAGGAAATGTAATTTATAGCATTTTCTTTAGATTTTTCTGTGATAAATATGATGAATTAGAGGGAAAAAAATAAAGGAGAGCTGTGGTGATATCTTGTTTGTATTCTAACAAAGAAAGCTTGCCTGAAGATCAGAGGGCAGATCTAGCCACTTGTTAGCCATAGAGGTCTGGAGGTTTGTACAGACAGGCAATGAGATGGCTGGGCTGGGCAGAGAGAGTAATGTATGGCAGAAAAATACAGGAACTAAGTCTCTTTTTGGCTGGGAATTTGAGTAGGTAAGTTGGCTGTGTTTTGCTCCATTGTCTCTCTGATCTCTCAGCATTTACCCCTATCTCTGACAATGGGTTTTATTATTAAGTTCAGTTGGAGCATTGCTACACTTGGCTCCCAAATTTAAGGCACAAATTCACAAAAAGCCACTTGCCTGTGGTTTTGGAGCCACCAGCCAAGGCCCGAACTAGATGCAGGGCTCATGCTAGAGTCATCAACCAAGCTGCTAGGTTCGTTTCTTTTTTTCCCTAAGGCCCTAAACTAGTTTGTAAATTTTTTGTTGCAGCCTCTTTGCAACAAACTCCACAGGACCAATACTCCAGAGGCACCTGGGCTTCAAACATGCCAGTCCAACTTACCCACGCTAGACTGACTGACTATCTTCAAGGAGCTCCTGCCACATGTGATTTTTTTTCTACACAATACTGGGTGCATTTTTTCAGACAGCTGGGCTCTGTCTCCTTCATGGGTAGTGAGCTTTCCCCAGACCATCGGGAATTCTGTATACTCATCTACATAGAGCGATATCTGAGCAGGGCGGATGGATGAGTGAATAAAAGCTTATTGCTGGAAAAACATAAGACATGATTTCAAAACCTCAGTCTCCAAGACATAAGCATCTATAATAACACTGCTCCTATAGGGAGATGAGAGATGGAGGCAAGAGGATCCACAGAAACTCCCAGCTGGGTATACATCAGCAGAAAAATTTATTTCAAGCAAGGTAGTAAAGGACCAACACCAGACTTCCACACTTACTGTGGCATGCACCTGCCCATATTCACACAAAATACACACACACACACACACACACTTCACAAACCTTAAAATCATATATGTATACACACCACTCAACATAGTAGACTACATCTATACTCTGCATCAACCTTCTCATTCATGTCATCATTTGTTAACTGTATTAATGGCTTTGCCTTTAAACTGATTAACGTTTTTATATTAGTGTTTTTGCTGAATAACAGTTATTCAGGGCTGGACTCACAGGAACATTCTAACACACCAGCATGTAACCTCTGGTCCTGCTAAATCAAGAGAGACTTCTCTTCTTCATCAGCAGCTCTATATACACACCCAGAGTGAGACTGTGTCTTGTAATACTTGTACTCTCGTGCTCTCATGTCTCCACCAATCAGTGCTGTGTTAATACTCTTTGGTCACCATGCTGCCCGCCCTTCAGCACGGGGTTTGCAGCTTTGGCGAGGTTTCTCTGTCTAGCCCAGATGAGATTTGTATACAAATTTTGCGAGATTTGTTCCCTCTGCATATTTCCATTTCCCGATGATGGGATTAGAGTCCTGGGCCCACACAGTGCCCACTTAGCCACCACACGATTCTTTTCAAAGAAAATCGCTCTATAGATCCCAACCCATGCTTAAACTGGCCATCCTAGACATTTACTCCTTTCCCCTCAGAGTGATCGCATTATATATGTATAAACACCACCAACCTGTGTGACACTGTGCCACCTTTACTTTTTATTTTTGAAGCAAGATTAGGGTTCTCTTTAGTGCGGGCTAGGATTGAAATTGGAATTCTAATGTCCTGCCAACTCCACATATCAATGTAGCATCATAGTTCTAAACCTACACAGCACCATGGCCACTATCTTGTTTGTTTGTTTGTTTGTTTTCTTTTGGGGGGAGGCATGGTTGCTGTTGTTGGTTTGGGGTTTGGTTTTCCTTAGATGACATTTCTCTGTATAGCTCGAGGAACAAACTTGGAACCCTCTCTTTTGCCTGGACCTACCTGTATTCTGCCTCCATTTATAAATGGCCTGTCACCCCAGAGCACTAAACTAAAAATATTTGATGGAAAACATTAAAATTTGGAAAGTACAGGTTTTTCCTATCAAATCCTGACTTAGTGAATAGTTTTAACATTTAGGTGGTATGAGAATTGTACAAAGTATACTGAGACAGTGTCAAACAATATTTCTAGGGAATTTAGAATGCTGTTATATAAAAATAGAGAACTCTGCTTTCAAAGACAAATGGGAATTCATATAATAAGGCAATACAAAAGGTAAAACTGAACAACCATTTGAAAAATACATATCAGACTTACAAAAAAGTAAATACCTCCACCCTCAGAACCACCATTTTCCACTTACCCAGGCAAACTTCTTCTCAGCAGTGGCCTTGTGACTCTTAAAAATGCTGAAGTTTCTCATCTACAATATTTAGGTGCAAAGAGTTTCTTAACAAAGTACAAAGCCTAACAATCTCATTTGGTGGGGCTCAAGATCTCTACCCCACAATGAACAGATCTGAATGTGACAAATGTTCTCCTTAAGAAAACCAATTCTCTCCTCAGTATTGAGGACCAGAGTCTGCACAAAGATTAAAGTTGATTGTACTGGATTCACAGGAAGAGCTATGTACCCCCTCTACTAGGACCTTCAAGTACTGAGGTAGCCAAAGAGATGGGGAGGATAATCATTTCCAGATATAAGCTGCTTAGTTTGTTTCAAAAGCAAGAAACACATTCTACCCCATGTATTGCTTTACTGGTCTTAAAGAGCACAACTGTCTGGGAAAATAGCTAAGGGCTATGGTTTGACTTCTTTTTTTCTCTCCTTGTTTAAAAAAAAGAAAAAAAGTAAAGTTCCTAGATCCTGAGATCTAAAATATTGGTAGAGCCAAAGGAATATTTTAGAACTACAAACTATGCAATAAGGCAGTCTTTATTTGGGATTTTGTTTTTTTTCCTTTCTTTTCCCTTTTAAAACATGGTATTTAATTTATTACTTTACATGCTATGCAGGTACTTTATTACTGAGATATACCCTCAGTTTAACAGCCGTCTGTTCATATTTCACCTATCCTATTAATGCTAGTATCAGCCAGCTTTTACATTGGTCTCTGCTGCCTAAGGTCAAAGGACAGGAATCTAGTAATAGATAATGAAGGTTCATCTTCTTTTTTTTTTTTGGACAGAATATGTTTTAATAATTAATTCCACTGGAAAGTTTTACAAGCAAATCATGTAAATTCTTATGGCAGTTTTTTGCCTCAAGTCATAAAAGCATACTGACAGAATGTGGAAAACTGGGCAACAGTAATTAAGGAGATAAAATTTTGTTTGAAAACACATTAGATATAATTTAAATGTGTTTCCAAGGGCAAGAGTATGTATATAAAAATTATGTTATATTATAATATGTATTACATAAATGATATAATAACTTACATGCTTTATACTATATGATTGCTATAAAGCACATATGAGTATATGTGTGAGGATTTATAGTATATACACATTTATATTCCATATAAATAATTAGTTTTTATGTGTTAGTAATAAACTGAAATAAGATAAAATAGCTGAGACATTGGTATTGGACAACACAAACAGAATGGAAAGAGCCCAAGTGAAAGCACAAGAAACAGAGAACCACTCTTTTGCCCACTAACTAAGGCCTTAAAAATCATTAAGCTTGAAGCCTTAATAATTATGCAAAGGACACTTTTTCCACCACCCCTTCCCCAGGGCTCATGAGCCTTGGGAAGGTTTTTGATGGAGACATCTTGTTTACACCTGAGTACCACAAACTCTCTCTCTCTCATTATTGGCTGGCAGTGAATCTCAGTAGTTATTCCTATCTGCTGCAGAAGCAAGACTCTCTGATAATGCCTGAGTAAGGTAATGATCAATGAGTATAGCAGAATGTCTTAAGGTGTCATTATATTGCTACATTCTTTTTTATTTACTTATTTTTAATATTTGCTTGTTTTTGAAAAGTAGTTTTTGGTTTTTCCATAGGTCCTTGAGCTATATAGTTGCAGGTTCCTGGCCAGCCAAGCAGTATCAGATATGGATATCATCTTGTGGAGTGAGGATTCGTTTAAATCAGATATTGTTTGGTTACTCACACAAGCTTTGTGCCACCATTGATCTACCATATAGTGAAGGCAGGACAACATTGAAGATATAGGATTTGTGGCTGGTTGGTGTTTATATTTCTACTTTGGCAGTTTGCAGATCACCTTCTTTTACTAAAGAATATAGGAGTGAAGGCTTTATATAGGCATGAGCTCAGCTTTTCCATGTGTAATGAATTGTTTATGTGTTGTCTTTAGCATTGTGGCTTTGCCATCAGTTGATGGGGAGCAACCTTTATTATTGTCAACAACCTGGACTGATTACAGGTAACTATGGGAATCCTTTGGCCAACAAAGCAATTAGATATACCCCATTGCTAGTACTGAAAGCCTACTTTGTTGACAAGGGAAATACATTTGGTGATCAATCTCCCACATTATTTGGCAATTTAATTTAGATTCCCATCATATATATTAGTAAGATTTTACTATATTAGATTTCTATACTAGCCTTCTAATGGCCCTTAATTTTAGCTGCCACTCTCCATATTCCCTCCATCATCCCCCTCTTCCTCTCACTTTCTGCTTCATCTTCTCATACTAGCCTCCCACCCCTTCATCCACAACTATGTATTCTATTGCCCGTTCCTACCAACATCTGTCCCCTACTAGAAACTTACTCTATAACTTATATTTGTGAGTTTGCAGATGGTAGCTTAGTTGTCATTGACTTAACATCTATTGTCCATACATAAGCAAATACACGACACAATTATCTTTCTGGGTTACCACACTCAGGATGACTTTATTTATTTATTTATTTATTTATTTATTTATTTATTTTAGGGAAAGTAATCATATAAAGAGGAAAGTGGAGGGGGAGATCAGCCACTGGGCACAAGAGCAGCATGACAGACAAAAAAGGAAAGAGGGGAAGAGAGAAGGAGAGAGGAAAAGACATAGAGAGGGAGAAAAAGAGAGGAGCAGGATGACTTTTATTAGTTCCTTCCGTTTATCTGTGAATTTCATGGTTTCATTTTCCTTAATGGCTGAGTAATACTGCATGGTGTAAAGGTATCAAATTTTCTTTATCCATTATTCTGTTGAGGGGCATCTACGTTGTTTCCAATTCCTGGCTATTATGAATAGAGCCGCAAAGAATTATGTTGAGCCTCTCTCTCTCTGGTAGGATAAAATCTCCATTGCATACATAGCCAAGACTGGTATACAAGGATCTTGAGATATATTCCCATCCTCCAAAGAACTTCCCCATTGATTTCCATACTGGCTATAAAAGTTTACACTCTCATCATCAATGGATGGCTGTTGCCCTTGCTCCATATCCTCATCAGCATGAGCAGTCACCTGTTTTATTGAACTTAGCCTTTCTCACAGGTATAAAATTAAATCTCAGCATTTTGCTTTGTATTTCCCCAACAGTGAAGGATGTTAATATTTCTTTAATTGTATCTCAGCCATTTTAATTTAGGTTCATCTTTTCAGAATTATCTGTTAAGATCTGTACCCCATTTTAAACTGGGTTATTTGCTTTTTATCTAGTTTTTTTAGTTCTTTATCTATTTTGGGTATTAGCCCTCTATCACATGTGTGGTTGTAATAAAACTTTTCCCATTCTGTTAGCTGCCACTTTGTCTGAATGACAGTGTCCTTTGCCATACAGAAGGTTTTCAGTTTCAAAGGTCCCATTTGTGAATTTTTTACCTTAGTGCCTATGCTAATTGTATGCTGTTCAGAAAGACTTTTCCTGTGCCAATGGCTTCAAGACTATTCCCCATTCTTCTCTCACTGTGTGCTTAATTTCCATAAATGTTTCAAAATCTTATTGATGTTTTCAGAGAAGCAATGCTGTTTGATTCTTTATAAATTTTTGTTCTTGCCGTTTCTATGTTATTGAGTTGTAGCCCTGTTTGATTATTTCTTGCCCTCTACTCTGATGGGTGATGTCCTTCTGTATGCTATGAAAATATGTTTCTATTATTGATTGATGAATAAAATTGTTTTGGCCAATGGACAGCCAGAATTTAGCCAGGTGGCAAATCAAAACAGGGATAGAGAAAGGTAGCAGAAAGAGGCAGGGAGACACCATGTAGCTACAAAGATAGCAAGAGACCTGGACATCACCAGTAAGCCAAGACTTCATGAAGATACACAGATTAATGGAAATGTGTTAATTAATAAGAAAGCGGTGGCCAACAAGAAGCCTGAGCCATCGGACAAACAGTCTATAATTAATATAAGCCTCTGTATGTTTATTTGGGGCTAAATAGCTGCAGGACCAAGGTCTGGATCAGTCCCATGCTGGTCTCCCAGCCATAAGTATTGTGATTGAAAGTTTTGCTGGGTATAGTATTCTGGCCTGGCATCAGCGGTCTCATAAAATCCACAGGACATCTATCCAATTTTTATGTTGTCACCTAGTGGTATGAACTTGCCTCTTAGAACCACATTTATGTCCCATAATTTTGGGTGTGCTGTGTATTTATTTTCATTCAATCCTAGAAAATCCTTAGTTTCTTACTTGGCACATTTTCCTTAATCAGCAGAAATTTATTCAGTTTCCATGAGTTTGCAAGCTTTCTGTTGATTCTATTATTATTGATATTCAATTTTGTTTTGTTTCTTCATGGTGGTCAGATAGGATGCATGTTGTTATTTCAGTTTTCTTGTATCTGTTGTGACTTGATTTGTGTCAGAGTATGTGGTCAGTTTTGGAGAAAGTTCTATGAGTTTCTGAGAAGTGTGTTTGTGTGTATGTATGTATGTATGTATGTATGTATGTATGTATAGGTATATATTTATATTGGGGTGAAATGTTCAGTAAATATCTATTGGGTCCATTTGTTTTGTAATATCAGTTAGCTACAATATTTCTCTGTTTAGTTTTTGTCTGGATAATATGTCTATTTGTGAGGGGGGCATTAAAGTCTCTATTAGTGTATTAGGATAAATAAGTGATTCAAACTGTAGTGGTGTTTTGTTTTTCTTTTTGTTTGTTTGCTTGTTGTATGTACTTGGAAAACCTTGTCTTTGACATATAACTGTAAAGTCTTACAATGTCCTCTTATGGATTTTTCCTTTGGTGAGTATGTAATGCCTTCTCTATCTCTTCTTTGGTAATGTCTACCCTTATATAATGAAGTGTGTGACTTAGATTCAGTAAATCCTGTTTTCTCATCCATTGTGTTAGTTTGTGTCCTTTCATTGGGGAATTGAAAACATTGATGTTGAGAGATATGAGGGACTCATGATTTTTAAGCCCTGTTATATAGTTGTGGTGGT
>NW_023276831.1:416821-418006 GCF_003668045.3 Cricetulus griseus
TGTGTGTGTGTGTGTGTGTGTGTGTGTGTGTTTCTGCTCTTTTGATTTGCTAATCTTGGATTATTTAAGTGTGTGTGTGTGTGTGTGTGTGTTAACCACTTTGTGTTATAGTTTTCCCTCTAGCACCGTGTGTGTGTGTGTGTGTGTGTAAAGATATTGCTTAAATATTTTGTTTTATCATGGAATGTGTGTGTGTGTGTGTGTGTGTATTGAAACTTTTGCTGGGTATAGAATTCTCGCCTGGCGTGTGTGTGTGTGTGTGTGTGTCAGGACTCTAAGTCTAATCCAGACTCTGACCTTTCCAGTGTGTGTGTGTGTGTGTGTGTAGTTGGTAATAATTATTATGTGTCTATCTGTATAAGTGTGTGTGTGTGTGTGTGTGTGTCTTTCAATATTATAAGTTCTGTACCCTTTGTGTTATGGTGTGTGTGTGTGTGTGTGTGTAAACTTCTTTTTGTGACTCTTTAAAAAAATTTCCTTTGTGTGTGTGTGTGTGTGTGTGTACCATTTAATGCACCATTTAAATGTGTATGATTCATTGTGTGTGTGTGTGTGTGTGTGTTTTTATAATGACCTTAATTAAAAATGACATTTTCCCCGTGTGTGTGTGTGTGTGTGTGTAGTCAGCTTCACATTATTAACACACAATATCAGAGGCGTGTGTGTGTGTGTGTGTGTGTAACTTAGCACATATTTTTAGAGACAAAAGTGGTAAATGTGTGTGTGTGTGTGTGTGTGTGCATGCATAAACAAAAGGCTCGCATCTTGAACAAGAGGTGTGTGTGTGTGTGTGTGTGTCCACAATCCCTTTATGGGACCTAAGGGCCTCCTGTAAGTGTGTGTGTGTGTGTGTGTGTACTGTCTCAGAGTAGCCCTATCCTAAGAAGCAATCTTGTGTGTGTGTGTGTGTGTGTGTTTCTGTGTTCAAATTAAAGCATCTGGGTGAGGTTATTGTGTGTGTGTGTGTGTGTGTGTTGCCTGTTTTTCACATTTGAGATTATATAAAACTGCTGTGTGTGTGTGTGTGTGTGTGTGGCTTAGAATACTTTCAACGTTTATTCATCTCGCAGGGTGTGTGTGTGTGTGTGTGTGTTGTACATTGAATAGTATATTTCATAAGCATGTCAATAGTGTGTGTGTGTGTGTGTGTGTATCTATCCATTAATGGACTTTATGGGCCTTCTA
>NW_023276831.1:419055-425712 GCF_003668045.3 Cricetulus griseus
ATTATGTCATATCTTGCTCTCTTCTGTTCTTCCCCCAACTCAACCTCTCTGCTCCATCATGTCTTCCTCACCCCTCTTTTTTATGCTGTGATACAAATACAATATCTCCCAGATTCTTTACTATTCTAACTATAATCATTTTGTTTTACAATCAGGAAATTTAGAGTCTCATCCACAGCATGTGCGATAACTGTTCTAAAGGTTTTTGCATCTTTATATGTGTTTTTAATTGTTTTAACCTCAGAATATCTTCATATAGTTTTATGTGCTTTGCCTAATTTTTCTATTGCTATGTTTGCACATTCAGTTTTATATAGTCATTAAAAATATCCACTATAAAAGCATTATATACCTATTTTAGAAAATATTGGAAGTATAGATCAAAAAAGAAAATAAAAATATAGGTGCAGTATTTCTGTCTCTTCATCTGGATAATCAATAGTTAATGTTTTTTTTCCATTATTTTCTTTCTTTTATTCTATTTCCTTATGCTTACTCTTAGATGATGACATAACTTTCATACTTGAAGTGCATTATTTTAGTAAACTGTCTCAAAAAACCTTTGGGGAGGAAAGTAGAGTTCAAATTATCATATTCTTTGGTTGGGGCACTTTGATGTACTTTTTGTTTAAGTCATCTTATAAAAACCTTTCCTGTTGGTTTTCTCTCTGCTCCTGTGAGCAGAGAGAAATCAATGAAGGAAATAATGTACAAGGGGAAAAATTTTGAATATTACAAAATATTTCAAAAGTACTCGCTCAGTGGTGTGAGAAAGAGGCATTCAATAGCTCAAAAATGAAATTATGTAGACATATATGAATCGTATTGATTAGAAAGGTTAATTTTTGATTCAGAGTTCAAGATTCCAGTTATTTTAGGAACCTAAGCATTCCCTACCTCACATCTGCTAGAATTCCAGAATCTGAAAGATAACAAGTATTCAACATAAATTACTCTGTTTACAAAATACAGTGCATAATGAGTCATTCTTCTTATTATGGAAGTAATAGAAGCCTTAGAAAAATGTAAGTTCCAGAATCTAGCTAATAACTCACTGTAGTACAATTGGAATGTGGGTGAAAATTAGTGTATCTTCTTTCTGTTTCTCTGTATTATTTATTTATTATTCTTATTCCCTTCTTTACCCTATTTTTTGTCTGAATTTCTTGGTCAATAAAAATGCAGCATCACTTTGAGAACTGAGTTTTAAATAATACTACTTTCTCAAAATCCCAATTAAATGGCATCTACAGATTCATGATACACTCTATAGTTACAATTAAGATATTTGTATAGAGCCTCACAGATAGGTCTGAGGTATTTTTTCTACACCCCTGCTTCTTTGAGATCCAGTTACATGCTGACTTTCTCCTGAAGAAGTGGCCAGTGAGGAGAAATACTTTTGACCATACTCTCAGTTTTCCAGAGATTTTGACTAGCTGAATATGGGATTAACTTACAAATATGCAATTCTGTGTCTCCCAAAGGAACATTTAAATTTTGAAATATCTTTTAGGGACATGGTGAAGGGACCAGCTCCCCTTTCAGCAGCCATAACAGCTGAAAACGTGCTTGCCATAAACTTGCCTTGGTCACTTAGAGGTCAGATGCCTGACTTGTGACAATGAACCAATCAGAAATTAGTCAGTCACTAGAAAGTCAGATGCCTGCATCTTGACAAGGAACCAATCAGAAGTTAGCTGACACTATGCTTTATGACACTGGGTGTGCTTTATGGACAAGCTCACAGCAATGATGCACAAAGCATAGCTACCAACCTGGGAGGGCCTATGGGCCATAACAACCAGTTGACCAATCTACACAGGGCAAGATTTCCAAGCCGGGAGGCACACCAATCGTGAGCCTGTGCGTACCCCTTATGCTGCCCTATAAGATCTCTTGGGAGGCCTGAGGAGCTGTCTTTTCTAGCCAACCACCATGGCGGGTGGGTGAAAGCCCCGAGCTAACATGGGGTTAGCTTGTTAAATTAACAATAAAGCCTCGTGCAGTTTGCAGCAAGCTCTCGAATCCACCTGGTGATTGGGGTGACTGTAGTCATGGTCTGGGACCCCAGATACTTGAGTTTTCTGGTGGTCCAACATTTGTGGGCTCGTCCGCAATTTTCGACCACACCTCATCTGAGTGGCTTCGATCTTGGAGGTAAGATGATTCAAGCTCAGAACTTATATGTTCAATGTTATATGTTTGCTTGTTTTTGTTGCTTTGGTGCCACTTGAATTTGCTGTTTTGTTGATCTGAGCCTGAGCGGGACTCGTGACTCGTATTTGTGTAATTTGGATCTCAGGGGGAAATAGACATATTTTGAGACCCTGAAGTCCCATCTTGGATGAAAGTCTGAGGGTTGTTTGAATCGAACCATAGGGAAAGCAGAAATGCCCAAAAATAGATGTATTTCTGGAACCCTTGGTTCCACCCAGGATGAAAGTCCAAGGGTTGTTTGTAATTTTGGTTTTGGACACCATTTCTTTGCCACAGTTTGTGCTGTCTAATGTCTGTCCTGTCTAATGTCTGTTAAGCCTCGAGGATTGGAATGGGCTGGGTGACTGAACAGTTGAGTAACAGGTTTGTTATCTGTTATCTGATCTGCTGCAGCCCATGCCCTAACCGCCAGTTTGTGTGTCAGTTTTACTATTTCTGTTAATTTTGTGGATATGGAGGTCCTATGTTGGGGTTTCTGGTGAGGGCAGAGGTTCGGGCGGCAGCCTTCTGAAAGCTATAGGGGAGACTCGGTTTTGAAACAAGTTGATCTCCATGGGGCTAGCCATCTGAAATTCCAAATAGGACCCTAGTCTATGTTAAAGATCTCTTTCTGTCCCTACTGCCCACACACATGGCATGCCTGGGTCTGGGGTCTTTTCTTGATGCTCTGAGCACGTGGCACCACCTCAACTGTGATCAGCAGATGCACCCGGAGGACAGACTGCTGCTCTGAGGACACCCAGGAGGTATGAACGGAGGCCAAGGACTTGGATCCTCCTAAGTTATGGGTAATTTAGCTGCCGGGTTCTGCTGCCCATCTTCCAGGTGCCATTGCCTTATAAGTGGCGCCGGCAGATTGGGTTGGTGTCTGTTCTTTCCTGTCAACACTTAAAATCTCATTTTAGTTTGATTACTTCATTATTGAATCTTTTGCAAACACATGTTCTGAGATCCTCAGAATTGGGAAACTCATATAGGGAGCCATAGTTCAGCCAGGCATATGAAAGAGCCCCTATATCAGAGTTGGGGAGAGCAGCAGCAGCTTGGCTTGTAGTAGCCCAAAGTTTATCTTTTGCTAGATTAGTGTACACTCAATAAACAAAATATGTTTGTTTGGGCTGAAGTTAAATCAATAGTCTATGTGAACATTTTGATTTCTATCAACTGATTTTAAGCTAAGAGCCTCAGCTTTTTAAGAAGTCCATAACATCAGGGCCAATATTCGGGTGCCATTGTAGACTTATTTATGGAGTAATCCATTCCCATGCTAACCTCTAATATACATTGTAGGCTATTTTCTGATGCCCATGTTTTAAAGTCAGTGCAAAACATTTTGAATACTTATAATTCTATAGGTCACATGCTAGGATTTGCTTCCAGTGGTGGCGGTATGGGTTATTTTTGTTGGGGAGAGGTTGCAAGCAGGCTGGATTGCAACTCATATAATAGCTCAGGCTGGCCCCTCATTTATGACAGTCCTTCTGACTCCATCTCCTGGTTTTACAGATGTAAGCCACCATCCCCAACACTAGATAGAATTTCAACGTCTGTTCATAACTATTTGGCCTACTTAATAGGGGAAAGCCAAGAGAATATGATAAAATATTCTTATTTGAGTCTGCGATTATTCAAAACACAATCCTAGCTATTGGTAAAACTCAGGGTCAGGACTGGAGAGGTGGTTCAGTCGTTAATAGCACCTGTTGTTCTACAAGAGAATCCAAGTTCCCATTCATGTCAAGCAGATCACAACCATCTGTAACTTTAGCTCCAAGAGATCAGATGCCTCTGACCTACACAAGCACTTACACTTGTGTAAATGTGTATATATTCCATATGTATTCACACACACACACACACACACACACACACACACCTACATATAATTAAAATATTAATTTCAACAAATCTTTTTTTTAAATATAGTAAGTTATGTCAACCCTATATGGCTAATTAACAAATGTGAGCACACATCATTTGAAATCATGGTCCCTGAAGTACACAAATATTCTGTTCAAAGTCACACACTTTGTATGTAGGTAACATGCCTTGTCTGTGGTTCTATGGAAACATGGGCATGGGTGTCTGTGTTGCTGTTCACCATTGTGTGGTGAACCATATACACACTGTGATTGTTGTCCTATAAATGAGTGACCCCTGGGGCATGAGAGCAAGGTGCTGTTGGAGAAACTGCATGAGTTGATGGGAGTGAATTGTTAGAGTGTTCTTCTGCTCAATAAAATCCCACTGGAATTTCAAACAAAAACTGAATACACAAAATGCTGTCCAGCGTTTGATGGGTGAAAACTTGATCTAAGTGAGGCTGTTTAATTCTGTCTCAGGACACGGGGCTGCCTTTGCCACCTGTATTTTCTCTGTGCCCATGAAGGTAAATTCAGGGTCTGTGCTGTTCTAAATGGTAGGAATCAGAAGATGTAATATTATAGTGACTGTTTTCAGCATCTGGGGTGACTCAGTTGGCTACAAGCTCAGCCTCCTAATGCCTAAATATTTGTGTCAAGTGTGTCTCATATTTGATGGGTCAGTATCACTGTCACATGTCTAGCCTTCTTTGGGTGAAGAAAGGATGACCATTGGAGAGCTATGGATGGCCAGTGGAGACTGGCTTGTTGTGATGTGCTGAGTATTTGTGTGGTCCTTGTTTATATATGGATGTGTTGGAGATTGAGTCTTTGTTGCTTGCCAGTGATTAGAAGTATTGGTGTGTTTTTATGGGTATGGATTAAGATTTTGTGACTATCATCTGCATTTGCAAAAAAAGAAAAATGTTATTTGAGTAGTATACCAAATGGATCCTTGATTATAAGATATTCACTCACACACGGGCTCCATATAGGGAGGACAAGTCATTTCAAAAAATGGAAATTGCCAACTTTTTATCATAATAATGGCCAGCTATTACAGTATAACATGACTGATGCATTGTGAGGCCCTAGGCTCTCACAGTCACACCTCACATGTGATGCTCCTGTGCTAGCACCATAGAGGATGTTCTTATCGCAATAACAATTCATTTGTTTCTAGGTCACCTTTTCTGCTGGCTTTTGATAATTTTCTATCTTCTTAGAGATGTGGGTTTTTTTATTGGTTTGTCAACACAGGGTTTCTCTGTGGCTTTGGAGTCTGTCCTGGAACTAGCTTCTTGTAGATCAGGCTGGTCTCGAACTCACAGATATCTACCCACCTCTGCCTCCCGTGTGCTGGGATTAAAGGTGCACGCCACCAACGCCCCATGAGATGTATGTTTTTTTTTAAATATTCTATAGGAGGGGTAATTTCCCAGAGGTAGGAAAGAGCAGAGTAGAGACTAAAGTTGCAGGTTATGTTTGGCCAGCAGAAGGAAGCTATTTTCTTATAGGGTAGGGCCATTGTCCAGCTGGAGAAGGTTTATTGCACATCTGTAGTGGAGCAAGCATGAGAGTAGCAGCTGAGGGTACCTCTCCACATACCATTGGCCAGAGAGCTGCTGGTCCTCCATGGTAAGCCAACATAGAGGGCCTCTGAGTCTTAAGTCCGTATTAGGGCCTCTGAAGGGTCAGGAAGTTCTCTGTGAGGAAGGCAGGAACCGTGTAAATAAAGGTGGCTCCTTGGCTGTGGGAGGCAACATCACAGCTCGTTGTCCATGAAAACTATGCTGTTTCCAAAATGATTGCTAGGAATCACAACATTGGTGCTGGAGGTCCCCAATTTATTCTGAATTGAAATGTACAGCAAAACTGTGGTTGCACCATGTACTTACTCAGTATCCAGATTCAATGCTTTTAAAAATCACATTCCTTTCACCTTGTTAGTCTTCCATCATTTTGTAGTAGTGTCTGGTAGTAAATTCTGTATCTGCTTTGTGGCTAACCATGAGCCATGATCTGACTCTGAAAGTTGCAAGGGCTATACCGTGGTTTTATGTGCTGTGAGGATATCTTTGAAAGGTGCAAATGCTAGGATGTTGGTTTCCTACATAGCAATGTTTCGGTGGTGATGACATGGTGGGTCCAAAGAAGACATGTGGCTATAGTTAAGGGTCTGACTCCAGAATGAGTCCATGGTCTCAAGGGAGTGGTGTAGATCTCAGGAGATGGAATTACATCCCAAGAGGGCAGGTTTTATAAAATGAATTCAGCTTTCTTGCTTACTCTTATTTCTTCGCCCTAAGAAATCTGACATTCTGCACGTTTTCTTTTTGTCACCAGAATCATTAAACCATGTAAAATATTTATGTTTGTTTGTTTTCTCCCATTGCTGTGAGAAAACACTCTGGCAAAAGCAACTTAAAGGAGAAAAGACTTTATTTGAATCTCAGTGTTAGAATACAGCTCATCACTACAGGACAGTCAGGGTGGCTGGCACTGGTTGTGTTATGTATGGAGTCAGGGTCTGCGAAGCAGCTGAATGTCTTATGTATGGAATCAGGAGCTGTGA
>NW_023276831.1:428009-466730 GCF_003668045.3 Cricetulus griseus
GGAGCCTGTACTGGCACTCGCTCTGGAGACCAAGCTGGCCTTGAACTCACAGAGATCCACCGGCCTCTGCATCCTGATCACTGGGATTAAAAGTATGTACACCAACACCTGGCCCATCCACCATATCATTTCTTGAAAATCATGGAATTATCTCATTTGTGGAGTGAAAGCTTGCTGTACAGACTGCTGTCATGCCAGCTGGATAAGTCACTCTATAAGTAAGAAAGGCTTTTCGCTATTAAATACCGTTGTATTTCAACTTGCCTCCATATTGGTAATTTCCCACTATATCTGGTGTCAGGAGTGGGATAACCCTATGCCCCACAGTTCCCAGAGAAAGAGGGAAACCTGCCTCCACATCTGCCCTGTTGGGCCGCTGAGAAGCATTGGAGCAGCTTCCATATGCTTGCGCCCTCCGGGCATTCTTGGGCATTGAACTCGGCACCCCCGAGATGATACAGACAGATCCAGATAAAGAAAAACCTCAAAGGTTTTCGCTATATTTAAAAAATATTTTAGGCTTATGAGATAAATAATAGCAGAAGAAAATAGAGTAGCTGGATATGGTGGCTCAAGCCAGTAGGATTTCCTGACAGAAACAGAGGCAGGCAGATTTCCACATAAAAACCCTTTCTCATGAAAAAGAAACAAAAGAAAGTAAAAATAAAGTAGTAAAAAGCCATATGAAGATTAAAAATTTGCAGAGAATCTGGGTACTATATTCCATATTGTTGTCTTTAAATTGTCTGATTGTCAAAGAAAGACTTACTGCTGATAAAATACATTTGATTATCAATGCTGCTAAATTAAACCAACTTATACATTTCAAAAATGCTTTAATTCAAAATTTAAGTCTAAGGACTGGCTACTTGAAAAAAAAGTTTTTACTTGTGTTTCCACAGAAAATAAAGAGCTATGGATTCCTTCCTGACTAATATGGTTTGATCAAGTAAGACCCCTCAGAAGCAGTTTCACCACTGATCCTACATTCAAAACAGCTGAGACAATACAGCCTTATAGACTACAAAAACAAGGACTTGGTCATGTTTCTATGTTTTATCATAATCCCTCTGACAGGAACATCGGCCCAAATCAGGAAGAAGCAGTTTAAAAAGAACGATGCCCAAATCCCCAAATATTGTTTATAAATGTTTGTTTTCATTTAAATGGGGTTAGTTATAAATGATAATGTGCATATTCAATTTTTTTAAAGAAAAATAGGTGAATAGGATATAGGAATGAATGCTTTGCATTGGTATAGATTTTCATTTATTGCTACAACTTTAAGGTCAATTTTGTGATATGTATATGTCTCCTCTTTTTTAGGCATTGTCTTTATACAGATCTCTTAAAATGATATGCATAATTAAATAAGGTTATATAATAGCCTATGATAGCCAGAAATTATAATTAGGTTAGATATATTTTCTAGATATGGAGATGTATTTGAGATGCTTACGTATTCTTCAAACCTTTCAAAGACCTACAGAAATAAGGCATTTAAGTGCTTTAGGGTTTTTCTTGGCAGTGTGACACAACTGCTCCTGGCAAACCATTTATGTCATAAAGGAGGATGGGCATTGAAGAAACTCGTTATGGAGTTTGCTTTCATTCAACATGGCAAGATTAGCCATTTGAGCAAAACACTGCTCTTGCCTGGACTGCTTGTTGCTGTATAAACTGGACCTGCAGGATCCACAAGAAAATGAGTGCTGAACTTCAAAACAAAACAGTTCTGAAGGGTTCCTGTTAAAATGGAGAAGTGTGCTAGACACACTGTGGCCTATAGGCTGAAGATGGATGCCCCAACATTACAGAGGAACTTTGGGTGAATGTCCAGAGAGCAAGATGTCTCTGTATATTCTAGAGTTTATATTTTATCCTTCTGTGGTCTTTGATATAGTTGAAGACAGATGTTATGTTTATAGTTTTCTTCAGTTATTATAGAAGATAAGTTACCCTTCCTTTTTATTTAGACAGAAAAGAGGAGATGATGGGGAATGTACTGTCTATGTTTATCTTATTGATTGTTAAATAATGTTCTATTTGGCCAATAAGAGAGCAAGATAGATGGGTCTAGGAGTCAAAGAGGATTCTGGAAAATGTAGTAGAGAAGTGGTGATCCAGGCCAGAAGTGACATAGCAAGGAGAATCATATTTAACCAAGGAGAAATAGGAAGTGTCCCCTTTTTCCCCCAGTGGTGGGATGTGAGCCACCAACAAGGAGGGATGCCAATAAGGAGTCTGATAAATATACAGATTTATGATAATTAAGACTGAGCTAACAGATGAGGAATCCTAGTTATTGTTCAAGCAGCATTTGAACCTAATGCAAGTCTAACTGTGCATTAATTTGGGCCCTAATTTGGGAAGATGGCTGGCGTAAAGCACTCATGTGGTGGTTGGTCTCAGGCGGCTTTTGGCGAAAGATTTCTCATAACTAAGTAGGAGATAGGCTATTGTAGGTGCCAGAGATACAGTGTGAGGAGGAGATTGGTAAAGCCTGTGTGTGGTGCAGGGGACCACTTGTTAGTGACATTGAAATCCTGGCTGAGAGAGTGACTTTTGCAGAGAGGTGGACTTTGAGCTGGACTTGTGGAAAGACCACAAAGTATGTATGTGCATCTCAGAGCAAGGAAACACGTGGATTTACCAAACCCAGCAGAAAGGCCAGGGCCGCTACCTGGTGGACATAAGACTACCTAGAGCAGAGGTAGGCCCTTGGCAATCTCAACAGGATGTTTAGTTTTAGACTGGCTAGGAGGTCATCTGCAGTGTCCCAAGAAAGAAAGCAAGACAGTCCAAGTTTCTTGTTAAAGGATGTGTTTGTCTCGGGTTGTACGTGTTACGTGTGGACCTGGAGGGAGACAGAAGTAAACTACAGCCAGGACCTTGGAGACTGCTCTCAGAGAGATGGGGGATGAGACTGTATTCAAAACTTGTATTGGAAGGATCTGAGGCCTGATGCATGGGGCAAAAGAGACTGGAAATGGGAGTAAAATGATCCTAGGTGTATGTCCTGATGGCAAGTTGTGCTACTCAACACTTACGCTGAAGAAATTTCTTCAGCAGGCTTGAAAAGCTAGAGTAAGAACAGTCTCAGCCTGAGAACAGTGACCATCGGCATACTTAACAATGATCCAGCGTGAGAGATATACATCCCAGAATAATCCTTTTTGCATGGGTGAACCCATTCATGTGGGTAACACGTCCGTGTGTGTGCCCCATCTGTGTGGGTTCCCCTTCAATGTGGGTGTCCCATCAACATAGCGGCCCAATCAACATGGATTCCCAGTTCGTGTGGGTGCCTTATCAACATGGGTGCCCCGTCCGTCGTGTGCCCCTTCCCTGTGGATGCCCCGTCAGCGTGGGTGCCCCTTTTTTGGTGTGGGACTGTTCAGCATAGGTGTACCTTTTGCGAAGTCTCCCATCTGTCATGTGGAGCCTCTTAAGCACAAACATGTTATTTGTATGGGGTTGATTGTTTCTGTGTACTTCCAGCGTTTGTTTTTATTTTATTGTTTCGTTTTGTTTAAAATATAATTTCTTCATACAATTCATCCTGATCACAGTTTCCCCTCCAATACTCCTCCCAGATCTTCCCCATCTGCCCTCTCTTGTGATTCATACCCTTTATGTCTATCTTTAGAAAACTAACAGGATTATAAGGAATAATAATAAAACAGGGTAATATAAAACAAAAGCAAACAGAATAGGACAAAAGAAATGGAAGAAAAAAGTCAATGAAGAAGGTACAAAAAATACATAAAGACAGAGAGCACACATATTCACACTCTCGGGAATCCCACGCAAACATGTACCCCATAGACACCATGATAAATACGCTAAGAACCGGTAGGGTAAAACAAACCAAAACAAAACAAAAATATGCCCTAACCCAGCATTATGAAACAAAGAATCTAAAGATGCTGTTGATTTTGTTGTGTGGGCATCTACTGCTGTGCGTCTTGCCTACCCCTAAGAGTGGTTTCTATCCCCAGGGAGACTCTTTTGGAGAATGCTGAGTTTCCATTTGCAAATAGTTAATAACTGGAGAGAGCTTCAGTTTTAGGGATGGGGGTGTGTCCACTTGTCCTTTGAGCACACTCTCCATCACTGCAGAGCCTGTGTGTGATGGCTTAGTATTTGTGCATTTGTAAGTGTGTCAGTTGTGCTGCATTTAGAAGGCTTTGTTAATTGTGATGCCCTCTGGCTCTTACACTGTTTTTGTCTTCTTTTTCAGAGTCCTTGGGCACTGAGAAGAGGAAATTGATGGAGACATTCCATTTAGGGCCGAGTGTTCCTAGGTTGCTCACTGTCTTTACAATGTCTGAATGTGAGGAACTGGAAAAATTCTTCATGAGTGACATAACTATGGCCCTAAAAGATATATATCTGGTGTCTTGCTTAGCCATCGCCAGTTCTTGGGTTTTGGAACCAGCTTTGTCTTCAGACATCTGCCTGCTGCCAGATGTGATGCCCTGGTATAACCAGTGAAAAGAGGCCTGGGGGCTGCTCTGCAGTGCACAGGTCTGGATATCTTCAGATCCCATTATGGTTTTTACTTTTGGAGAATCCTCCTGGAAGACTGTCTGCCTCTTGAAGGCTAATAGATATAGGTGCTTTCAATTCCTAAACAAGAAGACCCCTTGCTAGCAGTAGATGTTGCCTGAAATTGCATTAAAAGTTCATTTTTAAAACCACGTTCCATCTTTTATTCCAAATGGAAATGTCTGCAGGTTCTTTGCTATGATAGATGATGTACAATGCTGTAATGTTTCCTCATCAGAGGAAATTTGCCTCATATATACCTGGTCGGAGGCCATTTGTCATTGAAAAATTTACTGCAGATCATTTATCATGGAGAGGGTCGTTGATGTTTCTTTTTGAACTTTCTCTTAAGCTCATGGTATAAGGAGACCCTCACAGTTCTTCAGGATAATCTGGCTGTATCCAACCATCCTGCCTTTGATACAGTTCCAATTTTACTGTGCCTGGTTTTCTGGGAGGGTGTGAGTGGATGCTTCTGTTGCTAGTGCTTTGCAAGTGTCAGCCTGTCAAGCTGTGGTGTGAAGCAAGAAGGGCTTCACTGGAAAGTTCAGTAAGCCAATGAAACAGAGCAAGCCTGGGCTTTGACCATGTTCTGTTTCTCATTTTAATTTCTATAGTTTCTTATTTTACAGCCATGCTCTGGGTGTGCTGTCTCCTTTCAGTGCTCAAAGAGATTTTCTTCTGCATGTTAACCATCTCTCCCTGTGCATGCCAAAGTGCTTTAGACATAGTCCTGACTCCCTGTACAAAATGACAAATGTTTGTGCCACACCTATACATATGCACCTGTACTGTATGCTTTAACTCATCTCCATTTTTTATGCTTAAAGTCAACATTACAACATAAATTTTGTAGATTTTTTCACAGTTAAGATTGAACCCAGGACCTTGTGCATTCTAGGCAAGTACTCTACTATGGAGCAAATACCCAGATCGATTTTGCACATTTTTCAAAATTTAGTTTTATTTTATGTATGAGTGTTTTGTCTGCATGTATGCTTATGCACCACCTGAATGCCTGGTACCAGTGAAGGCCAGAAGAGAACATCAGATCCCCTGGAACTGCAGTTATAGATGGTTGTAAGCCAGCATGTAGGTGCTGGGAATTAAACCTGAGTGTTTTGGAAGAAGAGCCACCACTCTTAACCACTGAGTCATCTTTTCAGTTCCATCACTTTGTGCATGTTATTAGCTTTATTTCCATTCTAGAATTCTGTAGCATCCAAGATCAAAAATGTATCCATGTGTTTTGCCCACCGCATGGGTGGGTTGTATTTATTGACAGAGAAGTGGCAATAACATACTAAAAACACAGGAAGTAAGGTAAAGAAACAGTACCATTCTTTATAGTGATTTTTTTTCTCCTTTGCATATGGACTAGTTGGCTGCTTGTGAATGGTTGAGACTCCACTACTTTTTCCAATAGTAGGGTTTTTTCCCAATAAGTTTGTAGTTCACTATGTAGGAAAATCCCTTAGGTCAAATTTAAGCGGTCATCTCTAGATCAAACAGTTTAGTTTAACACAATTTCTAACATAGTGTGAATGTTATTACATAGTTTCTCTGTTTGATCAGTTACTTTTCTGGTTGCTGAGACCAAATACGTGACACAATCAACTTAAGGAAGGTGTGCTGATGTGAATATAACTGGTCCCTGATCTGAGCTAGTGAGAGATCACTGGCACTGTTCTGAAAAAGAGGGAATCAACATAGGACTGAACTCTACTCCTTAATACAGGTAACAATGGTGATTGTCAGACAATATATGGTCACTGACTGTGGGTCCAAGTTTTAACTTAAGTGCACAAACTGATTTTATGGAATATATTCTATATGGATAGATACCTTAGACATCTTCAAAACAGGGTTATGGGTGCTACAAAGTTTCCTTGGTTCCTCCTCAACTAGATAATTGATCAGCATTAGTGCATTTCCTAGGGGAGTTCTTACCAGCTCCAAGGAACATATGAGTGTAGGATGGGAAAAGGAGGTTTTTGGATTAGAAGAGGGATGTTATTAGAATAAAAAAGTAGATAAAAATGAAAATGATAATATTTTGTATATCATTGAAAATTATCTTTCCTTCTGCTGCAAACATGAAATACAGCTCAAAATTATAGAGAGTAACTGCCTCATAGTAAATTATTGAAAATAATTATCCAGTCAAATGGACATAAGAAACATTATTGTTCCCCATTCGTAATAATGATGTCCAGGAGTTCCCACTTTTTTAGGTCAGCTGTTTCTGTGGTACTCTCCAAGCTGATATTGACCCATTTGTTCATCATTCTTCTCTTATTGTTACAATAGTTCTGGTCATTGTTTAGCTTTTCTTGTATACTTCTGCTTTTATCAACTACTGGATGAAATCTCTAGCATGGCATACAAAGTAGTCATTAATCACATTACATGTGCATTTAATGTAACCTCTCCATTGTTGCTTAGATTGTTATTTGGGATTATCCTTGTGGATACGAGACCATTTGCCTAGTGTCATGTTTCTCTTTAATCCTATTATTCATGCCTCTATTGAGGTATCTCTTTTATAGCTGTCATATATTCTTCCCCCAATCAATCTTCCTGATCTCTCTTGTTCTCCAATGCCTTTCTCTACTGCTCTGCTCTTACTCCTACCTGCTTCCTATTTCCAGTTGCTCTATAATTATTCCAGAAATCTTTTCCCTTTCCTATACTTTGAGGAACCATGTATATCTCTCTTAGTGTCCTACTTTTGTTCCTAGCTTCTTTGGAGGTGTGAATTGTGGGCTAGTTATCATTTGCTCTATGTCTAATATCGATATATTATTGACTAAATAAGATGATTGCTTTTCTTGTATTAGCTAACTCACTCAGAATGGTTTCTTCCAGGTCCTCCTAATATTTTTAATGGTTCTTTTTCTACTGAGTAGTACTCAATTGATTAATTGCATCAAATTTTCTTTCTTCATTCTTTAATCGACGGATATTGTGGTTGTTTCCATGTTCTTAGTATTATAAATACTACTTTTATGAACATAGCTGGATGGATGTCCATGTTGTATGAATTTTCATCATTTGGGTATGTGCCAAAAAGTGGAATATCTATATGGTGAAATAGACTAATCCCCTTTCGTCAAATTCCCATACTGTGTGTAGGAAGGGTTGTAAAAGTTTTCCCTCCCAACAGCAAGAGAAAAACATTCCAATTTCTCGATATCTTCTCCTGCATAAAATGTCCATGGTGGATTTCTGAATCCAATTTGGCAGGTGTAAGATGTTGTTATTGTTAACATTTCCCTAGTGTCTAATGATGTTGTTCAATTTCCTATGTGTCTTTTAGCCATTTGAGATTCCTCTATTGACCAAACAAAATCCCGAATGTCGAAAGACTTCAATCTAAATCCAGCCAGAAAATGACACTTGGCAGAGTAACTGTCAGGTAACATTGATGAATGAATTTGAAGAGCAGACCACTTCCTGAATATAACAGTAGCACAAACACTCAGATCAAACAATCAGTAATGGGGTGTAATGAAACTGAGAATATTCTGTAAGAAAAACACATAGTCAACAAGAAAAGAGAGGAGACCACACAATGGAAAAAGATCTTCACCATTCCCAGATCTAGCAAGGGCTAACTTCTAAAATATACCATAACAGAAGAAACTATTCAGCCAAAGATCATATAATCGCATTACAATGGGAGTTATAGGAGTAAATTGACATCACCCAATAGGGTTTTTATTCATATGGAATCAAAGTCTTCCAATGAAAGACTTGGAGGTGATCCTTCACAGGCTGTATTTAGTGAGGTTACATACTCTCATGTTGGTTAACAGTTCCAGGTACTTGAAAATGGGAAAACCTTTTTCATAGGCTCATTTGGAGATTTAAGTCCATTGTATGGTTAAATTTGATGTTGTACAATGGCACATATCTTAGGGTATTAAAATCCCCAAGTAAAAAACTGCATCTCAGATGCTCTGTTTTTCTTGAGCCCATGGTATGAGCAGAGAGATTTCTGTCACAGTTGCCAGGAAATTCCTAGGAACCCTCTGTCACAATCTATTGCATCTTCAAATTCTAAACAACCACACCCACTCATGACCTCACAATATATCCTCCTGGTCTTAGGCAGAAGACACAAGTCTGCCTCTGGCTTTAACTATTTTTACTTTTGCTGCCCCACACTAACCTACTATGACTTCATTCCGGTACACATGTAAGTAAAAGTATCATTATACTACTTCAATTTCTTGATGACCAGTTAGATATATCCCATATGCTGCAGTTCCCAAAATGTAGACAAAACTAAGCTTCTTGTAGTTTTTGTGAAGGTTTAAGGCTTAATGTTATTTCACTCATAATTTTTGGTACATTAGTTCTGATCCTTTCACCAATTTTCTTCCAAATTCATTTAACCTTTAAATAAGATTGTCAATCCCATTTCCCTCTTCTTCCCCTCCTCCCATGCACCCAATTATCAAACTACCTATCCCATACCATTTCTACTCACTAAGGAGGGTGAAGTCTTGTTCAGTTTCTGTCATATTTTTTTGGATTGGACCAATCCCATACTCTAGGTTGAGGGAGTATACCTTTATATGAAATCAGCTCCCAAAATGCATTTCTATGCAAGGGATTAGTATTCATATGTGATACTGTTCTCTAGATTCATAGTAGATTTGTTTGCGGAATACATTTTATAAGTGAAGAATTGCACATTCCCTAAGTCATCAGCCTACAGAGGCAACCCAATTGATTTTGAGAATTTTTGGTGCTATACCTGAATAAAATTATTCCCTATGAAGGTATAGAAACCATGTATTCTTTCTATGTAAACCTTAGTCTATGAAACCATTATTGTTGGGAGTGCTCTCAATTCATGTTTACAAGCTTGGATGTGTCCACAGGAGATTCCTTCATGTCCAATGTCTGAAAAATTAATTTATCTCTGTATTTTGAGACAATGATCTTATCTGTTCTCATTCAAAATTAAATACCTATACAGAGAATGTTATTATCTTTTTATCATTGGATTATATCCTGTTTTAATCTCAGATTCTTTTTAATTTATTTGATATATAGTTTTTAGAAGTGATCGCATTTTTTGTTCTTTGAACTTGGATAGTTCTAATACTTAATATGGCATTCTATATTATATTATTCCAGCAAGTCTTCTGCATTTTTGATAGATAGATGGATTTCCCCCCATACTCAATCCTCGGATTTACTAAATGAAACACTGTCTTTAAGTATTAGAGGTCCATGTGCTACCCTTTATTCTACCTGTGCTCAGAGAGTATCTGAAAAGCATAGGTCAGTAATATGGAAATTCAATGATGTCAGACTTGGTACATTTTGACCAGACAAGTCTTCCATGGGTTATATGCATATTTGAGAGATATTCCATCAAATTTTAAATGATGCAATTACTTCATGCTATATGTTTGCTAGCTATATAAGCCACAATGTCAGTGGAAACTTGTGAAAGGAAACTCTTTGTATTTCATGGACAGAGGAAGGACAGAGGAAGCAAATAAGGATAAAATATATGAAATTAGAATTGAATATTGAGATGGTATTTTTTATGATTTCAGTAGTATATAAATTATATTCTAATTAATATAATTTAGATTATATAGCAATAACTAGTGTTAAAGAGGCAATGAATGTGCAGATAAGTGATTGTATTCAAACATAGAATGCAGATTTTATTATAGTATAAATTAATCTAAAAATATTGTATATGACATAACAATTGTCTTATTTTACTAAGAAGACCATGTCTGCCATTATCAGCAAGACCAACATTCCTTTTAAAAATTCTGTAAGGTTGAAGCCTCCTGGTTTACCTTCACGCACTTTTTGTCACTGATATTGTGGGATAGTTTAGTTTTTGCTTGAGTTTTCACAACTTTAAAATCATATCAAACAGGAAAGATCACAAAATAAAGGGATGACTGGGAGAACACATATCAAGGGGAAACAGCAATCAAATAATAATCTCAAAAGGTGAAAAAAAGCAAACATTAAGAGGACAAAAATTATCCACCCATTTTTAAGGGAAAATGTAGGAGAAGTTTAGCCAGCTGTAGCCATGCCTGCTCAGGCTGAAGCTTCCCCTCGGAAGTGAAAGAATAGCCAGGACATGTTGTGTCCCCTAGACAGGTGGAATGATTTGATATAAAGAGCAAATGAATAGGTAGGGGAACTCCATAAAATTTTAATCGCTCTATAGAATTCTTGTTTCTCTCTTTTCTACCAAGCATAACTAAGAAACTCCAAGAAAGGTCCCAAATTACCCAGACACTGTGTGTAGATTTCTAGAGCAATAAATTTTGTTACTTGATAAACTTGGACACCTTTCCAAGTGTGAAAATCTGGCATGTAATATTTATCATTCAATACCTATAGCTTCCTTTATGCCTACGGAAAATACACAGTCCATCCAGGCATCAAACTTTAAAGATCTTGAATTTTAAAAGAAGAAAGAACCTTGCCCTTATCTGTAGAATGTATACTCTACTAGAGCCTAGTATAGCCCTTCAAAAAGATTAAGTAGGACAGATATATCATTAGAGAAAAGCACCTTCCATATGAATCTTTTCTAGTATAAGAAATTGCTTCAGACCCGCAGGTGGTGGTCTATGTATTTATACGCAGCATTCGGTATGTAGTGTCAGGCGAATCTCTGATTTTGAGACCAGCATGGTATAAAAGCAATACTTCCAGAACAGCCACCTAAGCCACATTATACAAAGTCTTGAAAAATATAACATTGAAAATACATAAATAGCTTGGATGTAACAATGGAAAACTGAACTTGGGAAAGATTTCTGTGACTTAATTCATAACTCCATGTTTACTCCTTAAGAAAAAGGATATCCACCAATGAAAGCTACTGAATAACTTAGTCAACTTATTGACTGTATTCACTGACAATGTAACCCATTGACTGGGTAAATATGTCAAATAAAAGGCTGTTGTTCATGGCATTGTTCATGGCCTGCTTGGAGTCACCTAACACTTTGTAAATATTAAAGGCCTTAAAGAACACATGCATTGAATAATAAAATATCCTAAGAAAACTGTGCTTCTCAGCTGTTCTCTACTTTTTGGTGCAATGTTATTGAGATAAAAAATCCCTGTGATTGCCAGGCAAATAAAATGATATTAAGTATGACGAAATACATACAAGGTGACACAATCCCCCACAAACATGACTTCACTTTATGAGTTCCTTTTCATTCTCCTTTCACATAACTCTATGTGTAAATTTTAACCAATTTTTGGCTTCTTCTATCTCAAAGGACCTTTACACAGATTCAGGAAAACCACACAAGTATGTGAAGATATATGCCCAAAGGATGCTCAATTATACCACATGGTAGCTTGCTCAACTATGTTCATGGAAACATAATTCTTAGTAGACAGAACTTGGAAAAAAACTTAATACCCATCAACAGATGAAAGGATACAAAAATGTGCTACATTTACCAGTGGAGTACTACTCAGCTGTAAGAAATATATGACTTCCTATAATTTGTAGACAAATGCACAGAACTAAAAAAAAAACATCATGAGTTAGGTATCTTAGAAATATATAGTATGTACTCACTAGTAAATGGATATCAGACATAAAGAAAAAGATACCTAGCCTGCAATCCAAATCCCTGGAAAAGCGACAACTCTTGCAGAAACAGATGGAAGCAAATCCAGAAATCCACAGCTAACCATTTGGCTAAGCTCGTGGAGATAACTCAAATTAAGAAAGAAATATAATGAACAATGTGGTCAAGACAATGATTGGGAAACCCACAGAATCTGCTGAGTTGACCTAGTGAGAAATAACTGACTTTGGACTGAAAAGAAGGGAACCAACATAGGACTAAATTGCTCTCCCTTAATTCAGGAAACCAGTGAATATCAGACAATATATGCTCACAGCTAGTGGGTCCAATTACTAACTCTAATGCAAAAATTGACTTGTTGGTTTCCATTATATATGAAGAGATAAATTGGTCTGCCTCCACAGAGCGTTATGTTGGCAAGAAAAGTTCCTTGATCCTACCTCAACTAGATACTATGACAGACTTGGTGTATTTACTAGTGAAGGCATTACCAGCTCCAAGGAAAAAATGAAAGTTGTGGTGGAATAGTGGGTAGCAGGAGCAGAGGAATGATGTATTTGTAACAAAAATATTACCACAAAAGAATAAAATAATTAACAATCATTGGTCATTAATATCTTTTAATATCAGTGGACATAATATACATATAAAAAGACACAGGTTAATAGATTTTATATGAAAAGAGGTTCTCTCCTTCTCCTGCAAACATGAAACACAGCTCAACATTAAAGACACTTGCTACCTCATAGTAAAAGTTTGGGAAATAGTTTTCCAATCAAATACACATAAGAAACATTATGGTACTATAGTGGTTCTGCAGTAGTCAGAATGTGGTCTGTGAGCTCCCACTTGTTCAGGTCAGCTGTTTCTTTGTGTTCATCCAGCCTATTATTGACCCATTTGCTAATCATTTTTCCTTTTCTGAACCTGGATTCCAGGTACTCAAGTCATTGTTTAGTTTTGTGTGTATTCTTCAGCTATCATCAACTATTGTATGAAGAATCTAGGATAAAATATTTGGTAATCATCAATCAAATATAGGAGAAGTGCATTTAAGGTAGCCTCTCCACTATTTCTTAGATTGTTAGGTAGGATTATCTTTGTGGACCACTGGATTTTTGCCTAGGGCCATATTTCCTTCTAAAGTATAATTTATGCCTCTATTAAGGTATCTCTTTTTTCATTCTCATCTATACTTCTCGCCCAATCAATATTACTGATATCTCATATTCTCCTATCCTCTCCTATTTTCCCCTCATTTTTCTCCTACTTACCTCCTCTTTCTCCAAGTGACAGGGGGTCTATTGCCTTTCACCTATTCTCAGGAACCATGAATGTCACTCATAGGGTTCTAGATGTTCCTAGCTTCTCAGCAGGTATTGTTTTGTAGGCTAGTCATCATTTGCTCTATGCCTAATATTAATAAAATGTTGAGGATATGACATATTTGTCTGTGTATGGGTTACCTCACTCAGTTTCTTTTCTTCTAGTTCCATGCATTTGTTTCATTTGTTTTTTCCAACAAGTAGTACTCCATTGATTAATTGTATAACATTTTCATTCATTCATTCTTTTGTGGAGGGACATATTAGCTGTTTCCAGGATGTTGCTATTACAAATAGTGCTGCTTTGAACATAGCTGTATAGATGTCTGTGTTGTATGAATGTACATCTTTGGGTCCATGCCAAAGAGTGGAAATGCTAGATGGTGAAGTAGAATGATACCTAATTTTCAGAAAATCTTACATGCTGACTAACAAAATGGTGATACAAGTTTTCACTTCCAGCAAAAATACAAAACAGGTATCATTTCTGCACATCCTCTCCAACATAATCTGTCCATGGTTCTTTTTCTGTAGCCATTCTGGCAAGTGTAAGGTGATATCTCAAAGTTCTAATGAATCACATTTCCCTGATAGCTTTGGACTTTGAACAATTTAAGTGTCCTTTAGCCATTTTATATTCCTCTATGGACAAAACAAATGTCACAATGGTTCCAGACACATTGAAACACTTGGCAATGTAACTGGGAAGTAGCATTGAAGAAATTCTACAGGAGTCCATTTCCTGAATATAACTTTAACAAAGACACTCAGTAATGGGGCCTCGTGAAATTGAGATGATTCTGTAAATGAAAAACATAGTCAACAAGACAATACAGCAGCAAACAAAATAAAGAAAACTTTCTTACCTTCCCACCTCTAGACAAGGGTTGATTTCTAAATTATACAATTGACTGAAGAAACTAGTCACCAAAACAACAAATAATCTAATTAAAAAGTAAAACCCTACACAATAGGGTTTTACTTCTTATCGAATAGAAATCTAATAAAAGACTTGTAGGAGGTACTTCATAGACTATGGTTATTGAGATTAGGTACCCTCATGTTGGTTAATAGTTCCAGTTGCTTAGAAATGCACAAACCCTGTGTCATAGGCTCATTTGTAGAATCAATGCCATTTTTGGTGTTCTTAAATGGTGTACGATGTCACACCTTAGGATATTAAAATCCCCAAGGGCAAAACTCCATCTGAGTTGCTCCATGTTTCTTGGGCCCCTGATATGGGCAGAGAGATATCTGTCAAATTTGCCATGAAACAGTTAGGATGTGTCTGTCACAATCTATTACATCCTCAAATTCTAAACCAACCTCACCCAGGCATGACCTCACAATATATCCTCCTGTACTCAGGCAGAAGGCACAAGTCTCTCTTTGCCTGTTACTATTTTACTTCTGCTTCACCACAGTAATCTACTATGGATACAGTGCAGTACACATGTGAGTAAAAGCATAATTATGCTATTCAAACTGGTTGATGACCACTTAGATATATGCCATATGCTGCATTTCCCAAAATGGGGGCAACCCTATGTTTATTGTACATTTTTTGATGGCTTAAGTCTTCCTGGTGTTTCACTCATACATTTTGGCATACTAGCTGTCTTACTTTATAGATTTTTTCTATATTTTTTATTTAAATTTAAAAGAAGCTTGTTTTACCTGTCATACCCACTTCCTCCCCTTTCCCCCTGCACCTCAAAAATACCCTACATATCCCATAACATTTCTTCTCCCAGGTGAGAGTGACTTTTCCATGGGTCTATTGATAATCTGTCATATCCTGTAGGATTAAACCTAGGCAGCCCCCGCTAGTCTAGCCTGAGTGAGTATAACCCTGTGTGGATGGGCTCCCCAAATCCATTCCTATGCTATGGATATGTACTCATCTAGTACAAGAGGTCCCTGAGACTTCAGAGGCCTTCTCACTGAAACCCACATTCATAGGGTCTTGATCTGTTCCATTCTTGTTTCCCAGGGATAAGTCTGGAGGACATAAGCTCTGCCTTGTTCAAGTCATCTGTTTCTGTGGGTTTCACCAGTCTGGTCTTTACCACTGTGCTCATCACTCTTCCTTCTCTGTAACTGTTTTCCATTTCAGTTCAGTGCTTAGTAATGGGTGTCTGATTCTACTTCCATCAGCTGCTGGATGAAGGTGCTATGGTGGCATATAAGTTAATGATCAATCTCAGTATCGGGTAATGGCATTTAAGGTAGCCTATCTACTTTTGCTTAGATGGTTAGTTGGAGTTATCCTTGTAGAGTTCCATACATGTTCCTTGTGGCTGATTTCTGCTTAAACCTATACTGGATCCCTATATCATGGTGTCTCTTGTTTTGTTTTCCTCTGACTCACCGAGGCCCAGTGGCAGTTCCACATCCATCTAGCGGCCCAGGATCCTAGTTTAGTGGCTGGATCCGAAACGCTAAGGCACAGTGGCAGTTCTGCCTCCATCTGGCTGCCCAGGTAGTCCAGGGGCTGTTTCAGGTTGCAGTCATCCTCAGGGCTTAGAGTCATCTGACACCAGTGATCTGTGCACTGGATCCGAGTTTGGAGGCAGGCTCCGACACACTGAGGCCCAGTAGCAATTCTTCTTCCATCTGCCGGGCCAAGATCCCAATTCACAGGAGGGCTCTGACATGCTGAGGCCCATTGGCAGTTCAATGCCTATCCACTGTTCCAGGTAGGCTAGGGGATGTTTCCTGTTCCTTTCAGCATCACTGCTTAAAGTCAACTGACACCAGTGATTGTGCGAGGGATCCGAGCTTGGCAACGGGCTCTGAACGCCAAGGCCCAGTGACAGTTCTGCATCCATATGCCCGCCCAGGATCCGAGTGGCGGGCTCTGACACGCCAAGACCCAGTGGCAGTGCTGTGTCCATCAGCTGGCCCAGGACCACAATTTGACAGCAGGAAAGACATGCAGAGGCCCAGTGGCAGTTCTGCCTCCATCTGTCTCTCTCGTTGTGTGTGTGTGTCTGTCTCTCTATCAGAGTACTGAAGAGCATGCTAAACCATTCTAAAATGGCAAAATTAAGGTGCTTATTTATTGTCCTATAGATAACCTTCTTTTACAAATATGTGAATACTTCCAGACAAGCTGCTTCTATCGAAAAAAAGGCAGGTGATGTGTCTCCAATTATGGCAAACCCAAAATATTCCTGTAAGTTCCAGGGAGCTGAAAGGGACTGATGCAAAAATGTCCAAAAATTCACACCAGATGAATAGTATTCAGTCCCTCAATGATCTCAGATTCCTTTCTTCCTATCTGTTACCTTTCCCTGGGAAATCCCACCCTCATCTGACCATGAACTCTCTGTCAGCAGGACTTCAGCAATATTTTTTCTAAACTTAACCTCATCTCCTACACTGCTGATGTCTTCTGAGGGTTAGGTTGCCCAAGACACTGCCACAAATTCTGGAAATACGTGGAGCAACCAGCTAGTAAAGAATGTGTTAGGACCCTACTATTCTTAGCTCCCCTAAAGAGGGTCAATGCCACTCATCAAAAAACCCAGTCTTGAGAACTCAACATCTTTATTCCCTAAGTTGCAAAGTCTAAGACCTCAAATTTCAATAATCAGTGAATGTGGAAATGAAAGATCCTGGCATCTTGCTATCTGCCCATGACACCTAGAAGGGTGCACTGTCTACACCAGTACTGTGTTAAAACCAGAGTTCCATGGGTGCTAAGACTGCAGGCATTTTTATAGGACCCCTTTAAATGGTTATAGGGTCCCTACCCACACCTGCTGTCTTATTCTCACACGGAAACCCTCCAATTCCTCTCTCAATCTGCTATTTGCTTTTCCACTGATCCTCTTCATCTCTTCTCCTGTCTCCCCCACTTACCCTCTCCAACCAATTCAGAAAATCTAAAGTTCATGGACATTCTAAGTTTCGTGTTCCATCTCTCAGTGTTCCATCTCCATAGCGAGCTTTCCCCTTCCATGTAAACAAATGACCAACTCTGGAGCAGTAAAAGCCATGGAGTATCTCTCTCTCTCTGTGCCCTCCCTCCATTGCCAGGTTCGGTTGAGCTGGACATTGCAGAGAATTTCTGGGACTGAACAAACAATGAAACACCCCATCATGTTGGTGTGTTTCCCAATGATGAGGTCCGCCACCACATTGGATAAATCACCTGTGGGTTTATGATTTATGCTTTTGGGAGGTTCTTCCCTCCACTGTTCAGACCCCTGTGTCGTCTCAACTATCGTGGCATTTTTTCTTCCACAATTATCGATGAGTTAAGGCTGATTCTGTCTTCTCAGATGGTGAGTGCTGAGCCTCGTTCAGCCACCTCCATTGGAATTACATCTTATGTTTGAGGGAATCTAGCGGTTACGGCTATCATGGAAAAACTGTTCAATATCTTTTTGTGGAGGAATGTCAAATAACTTAAGAAGTACGTCAATGGAATAAGAAAATGAAAGGAATAACATTATAGTAAACAAGGTGAGTTTTCCATGGTTATCTTCTTCCAGGAACGTTTAAATTTCTTTTCTTAGATTATATTGAGAGATCATTGGACTGCAAATGCTTGGGTGCATGAGATGATGTCAGCAGCAGGACAGAGTTCATTAGGCAGAGACAGCATCCTCCATGAGTATTTTGGGAGTCTGCCTCTGGACTTGGTATGCATTTATCTCAGCCTAACTAAGCCTTGGCCAGTCTGTGTGTCTGTCTGTCTGTTAGTATGTCATTTCATTCTATATCACTCTCTCTGTCTGTGTGTATCTCTGTTTCTCACTGTCTGTGTCTCTCTGTGTATGTCTCTACACCCTGGATGGGAATCTTTAATTCTACCTGCTTTGCAATCTGTCTGCCTGCTCCAGTAAACCAATGCCTCTCTCATAATTTCTTATTCTGTCTCTTTTTAATCTGTCTGTCTGTCTCTTTGTATGATCCTCTGTATTTGCCTCTGCACCCTGGGTGAATACCTGCAGCTGTACTTGTTCTGCTCTGGTCTCCAACTAAACTGGGCTTTTATCTCTCTCTCTCTCTCTCTCTCTCTCTCTCTCTCTCTCTTTCTCTCTCTCTCTTTCTGTGTGTGTGTGTGTGTGTGTGTCTTTCTTCTGTCCAAGTACTGAAGAGCATGGTAAACCACTCTACAATGGCAAACATATAGTGCTTTTTTTATTATCCTAAATATATATTCTTCCCAATCCCAAATGAAAATCGTTTCGGTCAAGTTGCTCCTTGCATAAAGAGGCAGCTTATGTGTTTCAAATTTGTTTTTTGAAAACTCAAAATATTCCTTTAAGTTCCAGGGAGCTGAATGGTGCCCATGCAAACAGGTCCAAATTTTCACTCCTGAAAAGTAGTATTCAATCTCTCCACGGTCCCACATCCGTTCCTCCTTATCTGGGACCTCTCTCTGTCTCTGTCTCTGTCTCTCTCTTTCTCTCTCTCTCTCAGGATCTACTCCCTCTTCTGACCATCATTCCCCCAGACACCAGGAATTCTGAATCTTTGTTTCCAAACATAACATCTTCTCCTACACTGCTCACATCTACAGTTTTATAGTAGCCAAGAAACTTTTCTAGAGGCAGGGTCTGTGCATTCTTTCACCTTGGAAGAAATGTTTGATTCTCCTTTTGTTATTGGTGGATAAATGAGGAACAAAAGTACATAGGATTTCTGAGAAGGAGTTGACCTATGTGTATCAGACACACTCTTTTTAAAAAGTGGAATTTATACTCCCTTCTCCATATAGGAAAAATCTGAAACATTTTCAGCAGATATTTCCAAACCATGTAAAATTAAGTTCATTGTAGTCATAGAATATTCTCCTCAGATTCCCAGTCTTCCGTTTGATATGGCATATTCATATCTAGATTTAATCTGCAAGAGATATGTCAACAATCTTAGGATTCTTGAAAATTTTCTTTGTTACAAGATAAATTGCAGTTACACTTGGGTTCAGCCAACTTAACACATCTTTGGTGCAATGGTGAAAACTCAATTGCTACAGACTGAATGGAATGAACAAGGCTCTGTTTGCTCTTTTTGTTCTCTGTTATATGCCGCTATAGTGAACAATGTCTCTCAGTAAGTAGACACATCAATGTGCCTATGCTCATAAAAGGGAAATATGAGGGCTCCTTGAGGCAAATGGATATATTCTAACTCCTGTCTTACAAAGGGTGAAAATTAACAAAGCTTTGGAGGGCAGTATATTTCCAATATTGTTGTTCTAAGTGTGAATAACATAATTTACCCTGCAAGGAAGAGCACAATCCAGGAAAATTCTTGTCATAATTGAATTCTTTAAAGTATAGAAAATGTCTGTCTCTGGCAACTAGACTGATGGCATGAGAGAAATCTTCACATTCTTCTCAGAATTTGAATGTACATTCCTGGGCCTAGGTTGTCAAACTAATATAACTAGAGAGATGTTATTAGGAAGAAAATGAACTTCCAAATTTTGGTGAAATCTTATCAGAAAATGTCCTTGTTTTCAAGCTAGCTATTCTATATTCTTGTGATGGGTCTTCAAATTAGTGTTACCCAAATTTCCCTTGGAAAATGGTATACAAAACGGCTATGAAGCACAGAGGGAGACGGTCTCAATCACTGTTAGTTTTACTTGGAAACAGGGTAGAACTAGGCAAAGAAGACTTTTAGTGATAGGAGTTTACTCATCATTTAGCGTTGTAGAAACAAATTAGTATAACGTGGTATGATATGGAGTATCTCTCCCAATAAAATAGATATAATTAATGTCTGAATTCCCCTCTAGAACATGGAGACCAGCCTGCCCCTCTTAGTCCACTCCTGAAAATCTGGTGCTATTCTCCTGTTGCTAGCAGAAATAAGTTAATTCCAACAAATAAAATATTGCTAGTATACATTTGTTTAGTAGGTTAATTATGATGACTTTATTTCTAGGTCATATCTTTGTACCTGTTTTCACAGAATGAGAAATATTCAGAACCTTGAGGGTATTATTTCATTTCTTCTTTCTGAAAAGTGTAAGGTGTAATAATATTACTGTCATGCACTCATGTGTATCTCTACCATTCTCCCATTACAGAAGGAATTTAATAGTTCCTGTTGAGAATGAATAAATATTCTAGGAAACCTTGTATGGAGTGGAATATACAAATCTGTTTTCTACTTAATATGAAATTTTGATGCCTCTGACATGAAAGTTACATGTCTCACCTATTTCTCCTTGACTAGATAGACCACAGATTCCCATGATTAATGTTTAGGAATCATTTGTCTCCTGTGAATAATGCAAACATCTAATTCCCAATATTACTTTGTCTGAAACTCACTTTGGTCTTTATGGAATTTCCAATATCACGTGAATCAAGATATGTATGTCAGTCACATTCTATGTTCATCTACTGAGGAAATTCTGAAGGCGTTAGTTCTCAGTGTGCATTTCTCAGTAAACTGCTGTGGCAATTAGAAGTTTAGATTGTGTCCTGGTCCTGGCTTAGGTTTATTTATGAGAACATTTGTTATGATTAAATACCTGATATGTCTCCTTATGAGGGATTATAAGTATGTAATATATTTAAAAATTGTGATGCTCCCTTGCTGAGGGTCTACCTGTTTGCATCTCTTCTCTTTAGTTTGTAATGTATTGTCCCCAGAGTCCTAGAAGTAGAATGGAAAGCAACAACTTCAAAGGAAGGAGATGTTGAAAAATACTGTATGCCAGTATTGTCATTTTTAAAAGTCCCTGGGTAAACTTCAAAGGCCCAAAAGAATCAGTGACAGGAAAAGTGATCAGCAATCCAAAATATAGGTGTGGGACAATCTAGAACCCATATGTCACATGTATGATTTGTAAAGTGTCTTTAGTTTGGCTGAAAGTTACCTGTGCTTGATGTGAGGATGATGGAAAATCTAGTGACTCTGATGTGCCTAGAATAAAGTTTAAGTCCCTTTCATAACATATGTTGGTTGTGGTTACTTCATCAGGTATTAGGACTAAGATGGGAATTTGTGGGCCATAGGTTTTCTAGTTCCATTTTAATCAGTAAGTGGAGGCGTCATTCTGTGGGGGTTTCCTGTTTCCATGTGATTCTCCTAAAAGAAGAACACATGGGGCCAATATTGGAGGAGGGAGAATGGGTCAGCTACTCTACCAGGGATAACACATGTGTGAGATTCTGGTCTGCAGGTATGGACAAATATACAAAAGTTTGAGTGAATTAAAATGCCAAAAGAACTCCGAGTAGAACAAAAAGTTTGCACATTACCCTCTAAGGAGAGGCATCATCATGAATGCCCCTCTCACTCGTGGTATGTGCTAGACCTCACCAACGAGTTAACCTGTGCCTGTAACGAAGATGAAGGACAGACCTTCAAAAAAAGAATGCTCAAGAGAAATGAGAAAGGCCCATCCATCAGATGTGTTAAATGTTAGTGTTTCCTCAGCTTTGAAGGAAGCAGAAGGAGTTTGTGGGTCAATGATTTTCTGGTATAAGTCATGTTATACTGGCGATGATGCATTGAGATTCACTTAAGCTGTAGTTCCTATTTATCTTTGCTTCTCAAAGAGGATAGCAACATTGGGACATATTTCTAAGAGAGCAAATATGTCAGATATTCTATGTGTGAAGGCATATGTATGAGCATCCAGTCTACAGGAATGGACAGGTTTATAGACCCTTGAGTGAAGGGCAAAGGCTGAGATGAATCAATGTAAGAGCAAAATTTGTTGACTGAGGACTTGTATAGGGGAGCCATAAGTAAGTCACACATGGATGATATAATAGCCTATCAGGTAGACTATGAACTACAATGGGCCTCTTCTGAGCATGTAGGAATGTCAGTTCCCATGGTAAAACAAATGTACCATTCATCAGTTGTTCTAGTTTTTAGCCCTCCCTCAATTTTAAAGCTTTGAAAGGAGTTTGTGGGTCACAGTAATGCAGTACAGTGCCATGGTGATCTTGATGTGATCTATTGCAGCTTCTTTCTATGCTTATTTCTGGTTTTTAATCTTCTTCTCCAAGAGATGGAATGCCTGGTTGCCATTTTGTAAGAGGGGGAATTAATGATCACTTCCTGTGTGGATGGCATGTGTGTGTATGTTCACTCTGCAGGAATGGATAGTGTTAGGGCCCTTGAATGAGCTGAAAGGGCAGAAGAAATCCAGCGTCACAGGAAAATAGTTACACAGGACCCTCTCAATGTGAGGGATCATTCAGAACTCCCTCAGTAATGGACTCTGCTTGTTCCCCACCAGTAGGGAGGGAAATATCCTGTGACTGTTCTGAGAATATGGGAAGTTCTAGAGACACAGATGTTCCTAAAACAATTTTAAAGTCCCATTTATCTTTTGTGTTGAATGTCAGCCCTACCATCACTGTTATGGCACTGCTGGGAGATTGTTTGTCATTAGATTTCTGGCCTTACTAATTGGCATCAGAATGTGATCTATTTAGGCTTCCGTTTGCAGGTGCTGCCTGTTGTTCTATTTCTCATACAGAAGGACACACTGGGGTCATCTTTTGTAGAGGGAATCTTCCACATGAGAGGGCATATGTATTAATGTCATCTACCGTTATTGACAATGTTGTTGGTCCTTGGTTGAAGGGCACAGGCTGTACAGAATCAGGGACAGCAAATTTGGTTCAGAGTGCTCAATGAAGGAGAGGCATCATCATGAATTACTTGCACAAATGATGAGGATTCTAAGGCCCCTCTAGTAGGTCCGGAAGTAATCTGGGCCCCTTCTGAGGATACAGGAATTTCTCGAGAATCAGGTCATCTATTAAAATATCAGGATCCCATTTATTGGGAGTGTTTGGTGTTACGACTCCCTCAGCCCTTAAGGCAGTGCAAGGAGTCTGTTGGTTATATTTTGCAACTCTAGGCCATTTATTCTGGTTTTGATCTACTTAGACTTCCTTGAACTGTAGTTTCATGATTCATATTCCTTATCCTAGAACAGGAACCCCTCGTCCGTACTTTGTAAGTGGGAGATTGAGTGATATCTTCATCTGGGTAGGGCAAATGTGTGTTTGTTCAATCTGACGGAATGGATAATTATACAGATGATTCAGTGAATTGCAAGGGCTTAAAATAACCCGATCCAGAGAAATATGGATCCAGCTACCCCTCTGATGGTAAGGAATTATCAAAAATAAACTCCAACACATTTGGACTGTGTTTGAACTTTGACAGTAGAGATGGAAGTAATCTGTTACTGTCTTGAGAATAATGGAAGGATTAGACAAACAGATGTTCCAAGAACAGTATCAAAGTCCCACTCATCTTTTTGTTGCATGTTAGGCCTTCCTCTACAGTTAAACACAGATATAATATTTTGTTTCATTGGATTTCTGCTGTAAATTAGATGTGATCTATTGTGTCTTCCTAGCTCTGTGTCTGGCTGTTGATTACTGCTTTTCATACAAGTGGATGGCATGGTTCCTCTTTGAAAGAGGAAGAAGTTGTCAACACTTCCACCTGAGAGGAACTATGCATGTGATTGCAATCTACAGGAATGCACAATTTTGTAGGCCCTTCAGTGAAATACAATGGCTGAGAACAATCAGTGACAGAGCAAAGTTGGTTTAGTGAAAAATGCAGGGGAGTCCTCAGCCAGAACTAGTCCCTCACATATAAATGATGTTGAGGCCCCTCCAGGAGAGTCTAAAGCAACTTGGTCCTCTTCTGAGGATGAAGGAAACTCAGGGCACTCTGATGTCCCCATGGTATTGCTATTGATCCTTTCATCAGATATGCAAAGTTTTAGGCCTCCCTCAGCTGTGCAGTGCAGGGAATTTTTTGGTCATAGGATTGATGTGCAAAGCCATTTTGATCTGGATGTGATCTACTGATTCTCCCTTCTATTTTGGTTTCCTGTTACAATCTACTTCTCCTAGAGGAGGAACAACTGTAACCCACTTTGTAAGAGGGAGAATCTGTGATCTCTTCCTCCAGGAAGGGCATATATGTGTATGTACAGTCTGCAGGATTGGATAGTGTTATATGCCCTGGAGTGAACTGACATGGCAGAATGGGTCCACAGCCAAAGCAAAATGGTTCCACAGAACTCTCTGAAAGTGAGGGATCCTCCACAGCACCTCCATGATATGTGGAATATGTTTGGGCTTCGCCAGTAGAAATGGAAGTAACCTTTGCCTGTTCTGAGAATGAAGGAAGGTTTAGAAACCCAGAAACCCAAGAACAATGTCAAAGTCCCATTCATCTTTTGTGTTGAATTTTTGGCCTCCCTCAGATGTCAAAGGAGATGTGGAGATTCTGGGTCATCAGATTCCTGGCATGAATAAACATCATCAGAATGTGATCCATTGAGGTTTTCTTGTACTGTGGTTGTCTGTTGATTTCTGATTTTCATATATGAGGATGGCATGAGGTCTCATTGCAAAGAGGAAAAAGCTTTCAACTCCTCCATGTGAGAGGATCTATGTGTGAACTTCCAGTCTAAAGGAATGGATAGTGTTGTAGGCCCTTGAGTGGACTGGAAAGACAGATGAGATTCAGGTAAAGTTCAGCATTCATCCAGCAACCACTCTGCAGTGGAGTCTTTAGCCAGAACTTCTCTCTCACTTGTGCATGATGTTAAGGCCACTCCAAGAGATATGGAAGTAACCTGGGCCTCTACTGAGGAAGAGGGAATATCTGCCCCTATGGTATTACCAAAGTCCCATTCAGCAGATGTGGTAGGATTTAGATCTCCTTCAGCTCTTAAGTCAGTGCATGTAGTTTGTGGGTCATAGGATTGCTGTGAAATGCCATTGTGATTTGCTTTTGATCAACTGAGTCTTCCTTCCACAGTAGTTACCTTTTGTAATCAGCTTCTCCTAGAGAAGGAACATCTGGAACCCAATATGTATGAGGAAGAATGTGTGATCTCTTCCACTGGGAAAAAATGTGTTTGTCCAGGCTAGAGGAATAGATAATTTTATAGGCCCTTGAGTGATCTGAAAATGAGAGTAGATCCACAGATAGAGTAAAATGGTTTTTGAGACCCCTCTGAAGGTGGCGGATTATCCAAAATTCTGTCAAACATTGACTGTGTTTGGTCTCCATCAATAGAAATGGAAGCAACCTGTGTCTGCTCTGAGAAGATAGGAAAGTATAGAGACCAAGATGTACCAAGAACAATGTCAATATCTCATTCATCTTTTGTATTGGATGTTAGAACACACTCAATTGTTAAGGCTTTGGTGGAAGTTAATTGGTCATAGGATATCTGGCATGTGCAATTGCCAAAAGGATGAGATCTTTTCAGCCTTCCTTGTACAATGGCTGGCTGCTGAATTTTGGAATTCATAGAATAGCATGGCCTAAGGTCCTTTTTTTATAGAGGAGGAATGTGTCAGCTATTTGTCATGAGAGGACATATTTGTGAACATCCACTCTACATTTATGGACTGTGTTGTTCTTCTTTTATTGAACTGAGATGCTGAAAAGAATGAGGGACCGAGCAAAATCTGTCCTCAGCAACATCTGGAGGGGTGGAATAATCGAGAACTCCTCCTTCCATTGTGGACGATGTTAAGGCCTTTCCATTCAATGTGAAATCTACTTGGACTTCTTCTGAGAATGTGGTAGTTTCTGGAGACTCAGATGTAGCTATTAAAATATCAGTGTCTCATTCATCATCAGTGCTTGCTTTTAAGACTCCCTGATCACTTAAGGCAGAGCTTGGAGTTTATGGATAATATTTTTGCAACTCTTGGGCATTGTGTCTTGGTTTTGATCTATTGAGGCTTCATTGTGGAGTGGTTTCCTGTTTGAATCTGCTTCTCCTACAGCAAGAACCCCTGGACCTCACTTTATAAAAGGGAGAATGAGTGGTATCTTCATTTGGGTAGGGCATAGGTGTGTATGTCCAAGCTGCTAGAATGGGTAATGTTACAGTTCTTTTAGTGAACTTCACAGGCTGAAAAGAACAAGCACTACAGGAAAATGCTTCCTGAGATCTCCTGACTGTGAGGAATTTTCAAGATCACAGACCTCACAGATGGAATATGCTTGGGCTTTGCCAGTAGAGATGGAAATAAACTGTGTCTGTTCTCAGAATAAAGGAAGCTTTTGGGACTCAGATGTACCAAGTACAATGCCAAATTGCATTCCTAATTTATATTGGATCTTAGTCCTTCCACATCTATTAAGACATTGGTTGGATTTGGTGGCTCATTGAATTTCTGCCCTGAGCAATTGTCATCAATTAATGATCTGCTTAGGCTTCCTTGTTCACTGTCTACCTATTGACTTCTATATTTCATAGAAGAGGTGTTCTTATGGTCTTCTTTTAAACAGGGAAAATGTGTCATCTCTTTCACCTCAGAAATCAAATGTCTGAATGTTCAATCTTCAGGCATGGAAAGTGCTGTTGGTCTTTGATTGAACTGGAAGGCTGAAAAGAGTAAGGCACACACTTACTAAAAGATTATAGGTTCACAGGTCTCTCTGTAGGGGAGGCATTGTCCAGAACTCCTCCCTCAGAGGTGGATGATGCTATGACCTGTCCGGTAGAACTGACATTAACCTGGGCACATTGTAAGGAAGAAGAAATGTCTGGAGAATCAAATGTCTCCATTATAATATCTGCATCTCATTTATCAGAATTATTCATTGTTAGGACTCACTGACCTCTTAATGCAGGGCAGAGAGTTTGGGAGTCATGCTTGTATGTCCAGTCTGCAGCAATGGATAGTGTTACGGGACCTTGAGTGAACTGCAGTTGCCCAAAAGAATAATGGGTAAAGCAAAATTTAATCACAGACTTCTCTGAAGGTGAGGGATCATCCAAAACTCCTCATTCACTTGTGGGTGTTACTAGAGCACCACCAATATCTCCTTTTATATTCATGTGAGAAAGGGGATTCTCTTTATGAAATGACAAACTTTTTAATGTCATAATTGGTGTAAAATTATTGATCAGTCCTGCATTTGCAGATAGAAATTTCATAGAAGCATTTTGTTCTAGATTTGTAGAATTTGGACATAATTGGTCTCTGTGAGCTTGCCTAAGTTTTCTTTAAGGACTAATCGAATGTTTTGGTCTCCTTTACTACAAGAACAATAAATGAGGCCCAGTTCTAGAGAGGGGACTCTTATGGGGTTGTCTTCAAGATATTTGGAATATCTCTGCATCCAAAGGACAGAGGCAGAGGTGACCCTAGACCCTGAAAAAGATTTTGAAGATGGAGCAGTTTTCAGGGACTTATGAATATATGGGGTATTTACCTGTCCATTTTAATCAGAGGAATGTGGTACAGTTTGCGCTGCAAAATTTCCTGTGGTGTTTGCTTTGGAATTCCTTTGAATATGTCCAGAAGACCTTAGCAGATTAATGAGGAGTTAGTTTTCAATATATTTGTACAGCATATAACTTCATGATCATAACAGTGGCACACACACACAGATCAATAATTCAGTATTGGGGCCTCATGATACTAACAAGATTGTGTAAGGCAAAAGACAGTCAACAAGACAAGACAACAATCCACAGAATGGGAAAAGAATTTCAGCCAATCCACATCTACCAAAGGGCTGACTTCTAAAATATACAAAGAAATATGGAAACTAGTCACCAAAACACCACGTAATCCAATTATAATGTGAGGTACAGTACTAAACAGAAAAGACACAACAGGGTTCTACTTCTTATGGAAGAGGAAATCCACTAACAAAATATTGGAGCAGGTCCTTCATGTATTATATCTATTGAGATTAGGTAGCCCCATATTTGTTAACAGTTTCAGTTGCTTGGAAATGCCCAAACGTTTTGTCAGAGTTTCATTTGGGAAATCACCTGTATTATATGGTGACAATAAAAGATGTAAAATGGAAGATACATTAGGAAATTAAAATACACAAGAAGAAAACTTGATTACAATTGCTCACTGCTTCTTGGGCACATGATATGGGGAGAGAGATTACTGTCACAGTTGGCCATGAAACACTTATGATCTGTCTGTCACAATGTGTTTCATCTACAAATAGTAAACCATCCACTCCCACTCATCACCTCACAATTTATCTTCCTGGACTTAGGCAGAAGGAATAAATATCTCTCTGGCTTTAACTAGTTTTACTTCTGCTGCCGCACAGTATTCTACTAAGGCTTCAGTCCAGGACACATGTATGTAAATGCATCATTATATCATTCCAGTTGATTTATGAACACCTAGATGTAGCCCATATGCTGCAGTTCCCAAAATGGATACAAATGCATGTTTTTTGTACTTTTTGTTAAGTTTTAAGGCTTCCAGGTATTTCACTCATACATTTTGGTACATTTGTAGTTTTACTTTTTAGCTTTTTTTCTCCATTTTTATAAAAATGTAAATTAGAAATAATATTGTTTGACATGTGAATCCCAGTTCCCTCTACCTCCCCTACTCCCATGCACCCTCTAAATTCCTACCTATCACATATCATTTCTGCTACACTGGGCAAGTGAGGTCTTCCCTAGTGGGGGGAATCTATCTTATACTTTGTGATAGGGCCTAGGCTCTCTCTGGCACTCTAGGCTTAGGGAATAGCCCTGTATGTGAAATGGGCTCCCAAATTCCATTCTTGTGCTAAGGATATGTACAGATCTGCTATAAGATGCCAAAGAGATTTCTGAAGATTACACATTGACACATGCTTTCATGGGTTCTGAATGAATCCCATGCTGTATTCCCAGGGATCAGTCTGGGGAACAGTGCAACTCCATGTTCAGTTAAGCTGTTTCTCAGGGTTTCACCAGCCTGGTATTGGCCCCTTTGTTCATCACTCCTTCTCTGCAACTTGATTGCAGTATGGTCCATCGATTAGCTCTGTGTGTCTCTTTCTAATTGCATAAGATGCTGAAGGAAGTCTCTATGATGGCATATATGTTAATGATCTATCTCCTTATCATGGGAGGGCATTTAAGCTAGCCTCTTTATTGTTGCTTAGATGCTCATTTGGTGTCAATCTTGTAGATCTTCAGACTTTTCCCTAGTGCCTGATTTCTCTTTAAACCTCTACTGGCTACCTATCTGATGGCATCTCTTATTTTGCTCTCCTCTATTCTTCCCCCTATACAACCAGTAGCTTCTGTAATGACACAGTCAGCAATACAAAATGTCACCACACAGAATGGGAAAAATGTCCACCAACCCCATAGCAGAGAGAAATCTGATCTCCAAAATTTACAGAGAACTCAAAAAGCTACTTTCCAAAACAACAAATAATCCAATTAAAAATGGCGTAAGTGGTAAATAGAGAATTCCCAATAGAGGAATCTAAATTGGCTGAAAGACACATAATAATGAGGTTGACATCCTGAGCCATGAGGGAAATTCAAATCTAAACAATGTTTTAGATTTTAATAAGGATGTTATATTAGAAAAATCTTTAATAAGGAAAGAATATTCAGTGCTGAAATGGAGGGCTTTTTCAACTAAAACAGATGGGGGAATATAATAATCACATAATAATCTGAAATTCATACAAAACTAGCTTCTCACAATAGCAGTGTTTGGACTCATTTCAAGAGTAGAGGCAAGAATAAACCAGACCATTTGTGATCCCAGGATGGACAGGTTCTAGAGATGCCCGTAGCATCACAGGAAACTCAAGGTGACTCTATGTAGCCAAGATCTAAGTTCTATACAGAGAATTATGAAGAGGACACAGAAAGTCTTGTATATTGACTAATAGAGATTTCTGGCTTGTTATAATTTACTTTCCTGCTAATTCTGCCCACCGATTGATCTTGGAGCTCTGTTATTTTCTTTCTCTTGTTAAACAAGTTTGGAGTTATTCACACCTGTACTGGAATCTGTACTCTTTCTGTGGTCCATATTCTTTAACCCACCATAGGCTATAATGATAGAAAACTCACCTAATACATGATAATATTTAAGGATATATAATAGATATTCCTTTGAGGAGAGTAAAATATCCAATGATAACACTGTATTTCAGGTTCATGTGGCTTCTTGGACTGACCATATGGGTCCAAACAATTCCACAATGTTTGGAAAACGACTTATGCCTTGTGAAAGAGGGAAACATAGGTAACAGTGAATATAAGGCATAAAATTGAAACCCATGCTCACATACATTCCATTGTAAAGCACGAAGTAATGATTCTTTTCTCTAAATTTCTAATAGATTTGTTTGGGGAATATATTATATTACCTAAGAAGAAGTTTCCATTCGCTAAGTCATGAGCCTACAGAGGCAACTGGATTAATTTTGAGATTTTTGGTTTGTTCCCTTGAATAATATTACACCCTCGGTGGCAGAAAACACTATATTCTTTGTATATAATCTTCATTTTATGAAACCATTGTTGTTAACAAAGTCCTTGAGTCATGTGGACAAGCTTGGGGATCTCAACAGATTTTTTTATATCAAATATCTGAAAAGATTATTTATCTCTACATGTTGAGACAACAGTCTTACCCGTTCTCACTAAAAATAAATATCTATACAGAGAATGGTATTTTTATCTTTTCTGATCATTGGATTATAAACTGTGTTAATCTCAGGTACTTTTTAATTTGTGTCAGTATGTGGTTTGTACAAGTGATCACATTGTTCATTCTTTGAAATCGGATAGCTCTAATAGTGGATATGGCATCCTAGATTATAATATGTATGTATGATTTTGGGATACTTTCTGAATTTTTTTGAGGTATAGATGGATTTCTCCCTACTTGCCATTTCCTCAAACAGTATTATAAAGTACTAGTTTTCGATGTGCTATCCATTATTCTACCTGTGATCAGAGAGTATCTAAAAAGAATAGGCTCCATAATATGGAAAATGATGGATACCAGACTTTGAAATTTTTAACCTGACAAATCTTGCAGGGATTTTATTCATGATTGGGAGATATCCCGTGTAAGTATAAATGAATCAAATATATTATATTACATGTTTTCTAGCTAGATAAGCCACAAATTCTATTGAAACTTGCAAAGGAAACTCTTCAGGTTTCACGGATTTAAACAATTTTTCATTCATCATGCATATCTCTCCTACTAATGTTCTCACTAAGAAAATACACTGCCTTAAACTTCTTCTTCTACATTTTCACTAGAACAACTAGTTGCTTACATGCAAATTAAGCTGCAAAGTTCATAATGTTTTCTATTCAAAATGAGTTTAGTTTTCATTTGAAGTGATATACTTGACATGCAGTGGTCTGGGAACAAAAGCTTCAGGTTTTTTAAAAGGACATTTTGCTGTAGAAAATAAAGTAAATGATGGGAGAGTGAGTGAAGGGAGTAATAAGTAAAACAAAAAGACAAAAATTAAAAGAAAATTTAAAATGAATAACAACAGGGAATAATATTAAATGTAAAGGTTATAAAGTGATTGGGAAAAAACAGGTAGGAAATTAGAAGCAAATAAGGATAAAATAAATGAAACTAGAATGGAAAACTGAGAAGGTAATGATTATAATTTCAGTAGTGTATATTCTAATTAGTTTAGTTAGATTATATAGCAATAACTAATGGTAAAGGGGCCATGAATATGATAAATAAAAGACATAAGTAATAGTTTTCATACATACAATTAAGATTTTATTATAGTATAATTTAAGCAAGAAAGGTGTATATCACAAAAAATATTGTTTTATTCCACTAAGAAATAATTTCTTTCTTGCTCATCAAGACCATTATTTCTTCTATAAAATTCTCTAGGTTTAATTCATCCTGGGATTACCTTCATGCACATTGCCACAGACTTTGTTGGATAGTTTTTCTAGTTTTTGAGTTTACACTATTTAAAGTTATATGAAATTGGAAAGGACACAATATAAATTGAATGTTTGGCAGTCCCCCTATGAAGTAGAAATGACAATCAAATCATAATCTTAACAGTGAAAACATAGCAAACATCAAGTAGATCAAAACTATACCCTCAACTTTAACGGTAGTGAAAGATTAGCAAGGATAGGTTGTGTCCCCTGGACATGTGGCATGGTTTGATATAAAGAGCCAATGAATAAGTAGGGAAAATGAGAGGCACTCCATAAAATTTGAATCTCTCTTGAGTATTCTGGTTTGTCTGTTTTCCACCAAGCATGAAGTAAAAATCTCCTGGAATGGTCTTAACTTACCCAGACACCATATGTAGACTCCAGGAAAAATATATTTTATTTCTTGCTTTACATGGCCATCATTCAAGTGTGAGAGTGTGACTTTTAATACTTCACATTAAAGGATTCTAGATCCCAGTATGCCTTGGGATTGTACGATTCCATCTGGGCCTCTATTTTTAAATATCCTTGAATTCAGTAGATGAAATAACATTGAATATGTCTGTGGAATTTAGACTCTAAAATAGAGTTGTATAGACCTCAAACTAGATTAAGTAGGACAGATATATCATTAGAGAAAATTATCTTCCTCATTATTCTTAATCAAGTTTAAGATACAGCTTGAAGGCAGGGGTTGGCAGCACACGTCTTTATTCCCAGTAGTAGAGAGCGAGAGGCAGTTGGATCTCTGTGAATTTGAGACAAGCTAAAGTGGGAAATTACTAACACAGAGCCAAGTAGAAATATAAGGGTATTTAATAGAGAAGAGCCTTATTTATAGAGTGACTTAGCCATCTGGCGCAGCAGCAGTCTCTACAGCAAGCCAAAAGGGTGAAAACTGAAAGTGAACCCCAGCCACCTGAAACTCTTAATCTAAGTCACCATGACCATGCTCTTGAAGGCATCATCAGGCAGACCAGTAGCCAGCCCCTATGCAGGTGTGGCTACAGGATCCCCTACAATTCCCCTTTTAGTCTAAAAGAGGATTAAAACTGAACAGTGTGAAGTATCCAAAATTAACAATCATAAAGGTGAAATATAAGAAGACACAACAATCTGCTGTTGTTACATCCTAACTATCGATTTTAATTAAACTCTAAACTCATCTGAAAGAAGTGTCCAAGACTGAACCCCTCTTTCCAATCCTAACCATAAACAATAGGAAGCTATCTCTATGTATATACAGTATCCTAAATGACAACAATGGGGAAAGGGAGCGTATCATCCTCCAAGTTACTTCCTGCTGAAATGGGATGATGGACTACAGGACTTGTGGGGTCTTGTAGAAAGAAAATATCAATATACTGAAAGTCTTGAATGGATTGTATCCAGTCCATGTTAGATGGGATTCGCTTGATTGAAGATCTTGCTTGAAATACTCAACTTGATTGAAATCTGTACCCAAAGCTCTGGTTGGTGTGTCAGTTGAAATGGAGCAAGTTGGATCCAGTGGAGTCGACGTGGTTTGGTTACCCATCCAGCAGGTCCAGTTATTCCAGGGTCTGAAGAGGTATTGCCTGAATCATGGGCGAGAGAAAGAAAGGAGATAAAGCAAGATTCTATTGTCAAGGTCTCAGTTTATTGAAGGAACAGTAGCACTTATATACATGAATATGGCAGGATGGGAGTGCCTTACTGTGGTAGTATCTCTGGTGTTTTGTGTAAGCAGCTATCTGAAGAATGTCTGCTGCCTGAGAACATCTTATGATCCTAATTCTCGGGGCTGCTTATCTCCTCCTGGAATAGAACAGCCTGTGGTGGCAGCTGCCAAGTGGCAGGTCTTTCAAGGTCCTGTAATTTCCCACCACTCTGGATGGCCCTTTGACTTATGGCTCCCAACATCTCCCCCTTTCCTTTATTAAGATGAAGCATCAGGTTATTGGGCCAGGACCCCTGTCTTAGGACAACTGAGGGGTTGCATCCCTCTCTCTGGTGCCATGCCTGTTGAGCCGGCCTTTACGTCCTCTGTATGTCATGCTATCCATCGGAGGGTCCCTCAGGCTCCCATCATTGAGTATCCTGCCCTGGATGTGGGGAGGCAGGATCAAGGCCAGACCTATTAACTCCAGGCTGTCCAGGCAGGCAATGAACGGCAAGCTTACTGATCTAGTGCTGTTAGTGGTTAGTGGGGTCAAAAAAGTAAAAGAAAGGGAATGATAGAGGGGTCAGTGGCATGCTGTTCCAGTCAAAACATGCCAAGGATTCCAAGGCTTATAGGCTGGGGTGCAGAAGGAGGAGAAGTCAAGGGCTCTGGCAGGTGCTGTCAATTCCTCCATCAGTTCTGGTCCCTCAGCTACCTCCAAATCCCGTGTCTGGAGGCTATGGTAGTGAACGGTAACAGGATCCTTAATCATAGTATCGATCTGTATCTTAAAAAATCTGGTTAGTTTTGCAAAGGCCCAAGGGCCAAATGACATAAGGAGGAGTAGACCCATAAGGGGTCTCAGGATGTTTGGCAAAAGAGTTGATAGCCAGGGAGAAATAGAGAACCAATTTTGATACCATGATTCTTGTTGTTCCCTCTGTTTTTTCCTAATTTCTAGGTTAGTTTTTACTTTCTCTATGCTGTCTTGTACCAGTCCAGTCTATAAGGAAAGTTGATAGCCAGGGAGAAGTAGAGAACCAGTTTTGATACCATGATTCTTGTTGTTCCCTCTGTTTTTTCCTAATTTCTAGGTTAGTTTTTACTTTCTCTATGCTGTCTTGTACCAGTCCAGTCTTATCCTTATAAAAACAGCATTCCTCTTTAAGAGCTGCACAGAGGCTTCCTTCTTTAAGAGAGACAAGGTTAGGACCTCTCCTATTTTGTAACACCACCTCAGATAGGGAGACCAGAGGGTCTTTTAAATTTTGTAATCCTGTTTGTAATTCCTTTATATCTTTGTCCACTGCCATAGACAGTTGTGCATATTGCTGTTTAGAGGTGAGAGGGAGGCTATCCCTGTCCCTGCCCCTGCAGCTCCTAGTCCTAAAATAACAGCCAGTGTAATGACCGAAATAGGTTCTCTTTTTCTGTCGAGACCTTTCATCACCCCTCTCCCAAACTGGGAGGAGGTCTTCAGAGTCATGTATAGATAAGCAAGGCATCAGTTGTACAAGGTGCACAGTAATTGTGTTCATGTAAAAACTGGGCAGTAATAATGTAGGTAGTGAGTCTCAGAGAGCAAGCAAAATAAGTACCATCAGGTGCAGCTACATATGTAGATGACTGACTGATAATGATAGTTTGGTCACACATTGGCTATAAGGGTTCTGGGAAATGGAGTTCCAGTCCTCTAATACAAAGGCCTTTGCTCCCAGAATGCCATCTTAGAGAGGAAGTCTCATTAGTGGAGATAAGATTTTCGAAAATCAGCATGCCCTCATAGAAGGGCAGCTGAGGGGAAAAGCAAATCCAGCATTCCTGATAGCAAGAATTATTAAGGGACTGTAAGGCTAAAGCAGAAGCATTTACCATGGATAGAATGGGTTCTACTGAGGAAGCAGGTTCTTGGGGTCACATGGGCTGAAAGATCATGGTGTATATAGAGGAACTCACTGTAGCAGAGAGGCCTGAGGGGCGGGCAGCTTAAGGAAGTGAGTCATGTAAAATTGTGTTGGGGCCCATTGCTATCATCTGAGCCTGTGGAAGAGATTTTGTTAGTTTTATCTTAAAAGTCAAGCCAATGTCTCGACCTAGCCAGTATACACGAAGTCCCCATTCCAGCCTCGTGAGTTGGCCCAGTCATACCACCCTCCTGGGTCTGTGAAAGAAATATTCTTAGTAGGGGAATCAATATAGCACAACCTGGTGTGTGCAGTCTCTTTTGAGCTGGGAATTTTACTTTTAACTGTAATAAAATCCCAGCTGGAGGAAGGATTCCAATATGTGTCTCCAGTGGTCTCACAGCTCCAGGAGGCACAATAAAAATCAGTAGAGAGCCCACACTTTGTTACTAGGGATCTACCTCTGTGGGAGATTCCAGGACAAATATATATGGGTACATCATTTAAGAACTGTCTTCCTCCTGTATCTAAACATCCTGCAGTACCAGACTGGTGGTACCCCTGAGGGGCTACCTCCAATGGGAGAAACTGGGTGCTTAATCCCCAGCCCCACGTGCTCCTTTGGCAAATCTGCAGAGAACTACCTCTAGAGGGTCGAATTTAGGGCTGGAACCCAGGGATGATGAAGAGTTAGCAACATCTTCGGCCTCATTTATAATTTGTCAGGTGAAATTAAAGATCTGGTAATGGGCAGCATTTACCATTCTTACCACCTCAAATGTTATCCAGATCCAGAAGAGGAAGTGTCCCTTTTTCCTTTGGTCCTCGGGTGACATCTATAAAAGAAAAGGAGAATTTTCCCTCAGGGTTGGTTTCCCTGGGTGGGTTATACAATTTTTCCAGGCACTCGGGGAGCCATCTGGCATTTTGTGCTTGAGTTTCATATATGCAGGCATGTCCTATGCCCCATCTGAGTTCAGGGTTCATGTCCTTCCCAGGTCCCTTTTATGGGGTCCTTTCAGAGTGCCTGGGTAAAAGTGGTCTGAGTGGAGGGTTGCCATAGTCTATCAGGTGCTGAGCGTCCTTGATCGTCCAAGTACAAGAAATTTAGCACAAACAGAGCATCGGCTAACACTGTTTTATCATTACCCTTGATTGAGTTGAGGGTCTCCTGGGCCATCAGCTTGGATATTGTGTGTTTAAGCGTCTGTTTGGCAGGCTCAATGATGACTTGACCTTGTGGGTTATTAGGGATACCTGTGTGTTGTACAATTCCCATTTGACCACAGAACCTTTTAAAAGCTTGGCTTTTTTTGGTATGTCCAGGTCCATTATCAGTTTTTAAGATCTTGGGGTGCCCCATTACAGAAAATGTAAGAAATGAGAAATGACCTGTGTAGTGACCTCTCCTGTCTGGGCGGTTGCATACAAGAAGCCACTGTATTTATCAACTGTGACATGTACAAACTTAAGCCTTCCAAAGGAGGGGACATGTATAACGTCCATCTGCCACAATTCTCCTGGAATTAATCCTCCGGGATTGACTCCTGTGTGGGGTTCTGATAAGAATGTCACACAGTTTTTACATTTTTTGACAATTTGTCTGCCTGTTCTCAGGTGATGTTGAACCTATGGCTAGAGTAGAGGCATTAAGATGATGGAGACAATGAGCTGTCTGGGCCTCCTGTATGGGGTTTGGCAGAGACACTGACATGATTAGTCAAGTTCCCCAATCAGCTAATTCATTTCCTTGTGATAAAGGACCAGGTAGGCAAGAATGTTCTCGAATATGGCCTATAAAAAAGGGGTGTGCATGAGCTATGAGTAACTTCTGAATTCTAAAAAATAACTGAAATATGGGTGTGATAAGCTGAATAGTGGGCACCATTTCAACAACCTGTAAGGCTCTTACTACATAATGGCTGTCAGAGAACAAATTAAACTCTACCTGACTGAACAAAGAAAAGACAGTAAAAGCTGCAAACAATTCAACCAATTGTGCAGAACAATAGGTTGGGTCAATGGGATAAACTTGATTATTAAGTGCGTAAGAAGCCCTTCCATTACTTGAACCATCAATGAAAATAACCATGGCTCTGGTGAGGGGCTTCAAGCATGTCTGTTTTAGAAAAATAAAGGGGGTAATATCAAGGAACTGGACAAGCCTGTCTCCTGGCATATGATTATCAATCTGTCCAGAATATCCAGTGAGTAACACCGTCCATTCCTCCTGTCTTTGTTGCAGCCAGGCAAGTTGTTCCTTTGTGTAGGGGGTGACAATAATATCTGGGTCGCGGCCAAAGTATAGGACCCAGGTCCAATCCCTGAAAAAAGAACCTGTCTCACTAGAAGTGAATAAGGGGGCAAAACCTTAGATGCTGTACCTGGGACATGTATCCATAGGAGGGGATGAGTCTCCTGCCATAAAAGGCCCATGGACATATAGCTAGTAGAAAAGACCAGCAAATGGAGTGGTTTAGTGGGGTCAAAATACCCTGTACCCTTCTGGGAGATGGCTTCTTCTGTATTTATAAGTGCCATCTCTGCCTCAGGCATAATCTCTCAGGGGGAGCAAGGGTCAGGGTCCCCTGGTAGTATATCAAATAAAGGCTTGAGTCACCCATTGTGAGGCTAAGATAAGGGCATAACCAATTGATATTACCAAGGAGCTTTTGAAAATCATTTAAACAGCACAATTTATTTCTCCTGATATGAATCTTTTGTGTAAAGAGTAGGCTTGGTTCTAATTGAAGTCCCCAAAACAAGAAGGGATAGCAAGTTTGAATTTTCTCCAGGGGTATCTTGAAGCCTCTGGACTGCAAGGCCTGAACCAGAGACTGGGCTAAAATTTGCACCAAAATCTGTGATTTAGCAGCAATTAACAAATCATCCATATAATGAATAATATATGCTTCCAGAAACTCTAATCTTAAAGCATCTACAGATTGGGCTATGAAACATTGACACAACG
>NW_023276831.1:467755-476030 GCF_003668045.3 Cricetulus griseus
CCCCGTGAGCCCTGTTGAGTAGGGAATTGGCCCACAAATGGTAAGGGCAGGGCTTGTGCTATATGATCCCCTGCCTTAATAATGAGAGGGCCTCTAGTAGCAGTAACTAACATCTTAATCTCTCTGGTATAATCGGCATCAACCATAGAGGGGATGACAGAAAGCCCTTTTAAAGTACTAGATGCCCGCCCTAAAATGAGGAAGAACATCTTCGGAGGTGGAGGCCCAAATACACCTGTTTCTAAAATTATTGTTCCTTCTTTAGGTGTTAAAATCTGGGAGGAGGGGGAACACAAGTCCAACCCTGCACTTCCTGGGGTGGCCCTGCATAGGAAAGTGCTAGGGCTCTCCCAGTCGGGCTGAATGGCTGAGTCAGGGATGGTTGGTATGAATTTGATGGATAAGGTATGGGGCACCCTGCCCGTTTCCCTGTACCACAACATTTGTAAGGGGGGCCAAAGTGTTGCCCCTAACATCGGTCTTTGATCTACATTCATTGGCCCAGTGTCTCCCTCTCTTACAGCGGAGACAGTGTCCAGGGGGGGAGTTTGATCCCTGAGTCTTAACGGCAGAGGGAGGGTCCCCCTGCCAAATGGGACATTCTTTTGTAAAATGTCCAAGCTGCCAGCATGTAAAACATGCTTTGCCATTGTGTCTGGGGTGTCCCCTTTGTTTGTTAAAGGCCGCCCCTCTTGCCAGAGTAATTGACTTAGATAATTGATGCCCAAAGGTGTCTAAGTCATTACAAAGTTTAATCATACCTAGCACAATGATGTCCCTCATTTTGCTCCTGAGCACTGCCTTGTAAACTGAATTAGCATTTTAAAGGCCAATAGTTTAATTAGAGTTCCTTTATTTTCCTCTGGCCCCAGGATCCTCTCATCTGCCAAATTTTATAGTATCATAGATTCCTCATATCTCTAAGCTAATGCTATAAACTTTTGCTAACTTTTTAATTGACTATCTCCTAGGGCTCAAATGTTATTTTTTTCTGTTAAGACATTGACTCATTAACTGGATGTTCTTTTTGACCCTATTAAAGTGATTTTTGATATTTTTTAAACAATATCTGAGGCAATGTAAATATCTCTAATCACATCTAAGGCAATTTAGGCATTTCCATTCATCCGTATTCATAAATTGTCAATCACATCACGCATCCAGGTGTGGCCACACCGTTCATTCATAACTTGCATATGTCTTATATTTCTCCTTTTGCCTAGGTTTTGATCAGTTTGTTGAAAAGAAAAATCCCTAAGTGAAATTTCTCCTAACATAGTAGCTATACTCAATCCTTGAAATATGAGCATCCAAGATTTGGACAATTCTAAGTTTAAATATGTTGTTGCCCTTTCTTCTTTATAAATCTCAAAAACAGTTTCTGTCTGGCTGTATCAATAGCATTTATATACACTGACTAGCCATCACTGATGGCGGCATCTCCCAAGGCTGTAAGTTACCCCAGGGAGGCAGGCTGTCCACCACCCCAGTAGCCCTTTTTATAGCCTGCCACAGACGCCAGCATGAGGTGGTACCAAGCAGCTGGCTGAGTGCTGGCAAACTGAGGCCACTGCCATGGCTGACCTTGGCATAGCTCGGCTATGCACTCTGGGTCGCTGAAAAATCTGTGGCTGTATTTTGGACACAAGACTGATCCCTTATTTTCTCTTGTTGGGATTCTGTCTTTTCCCTGTTCGGCCTGTGAATGCATCCTTGGGGCTCCCTGAGGCTGCAGGGGAGTTGTCTGGAATGTTGAAAACAACTGAGAGACAAGGGGAGGGATGGGAATTGGCTTCTGTACATGACAATGTTCGCGCCATCTGAAGGAACTCTTTAACAGTCAGCAAGAGGGGAGACCTCTCACCATTGAGTTCAGGGCTCTGAATGACGTCCCTGAGAAGAGCACAAATAAGAATAACTTCAGGAACACTTTTTGGGTTTGTCTCATACTTCTTACCTAAATCTCTCCCAACCTTTTCCCAGGTCTGGGGAGCTATATCTGGTCCCATTAAAATCAACCATGGACAAGCTTCATCAATAAAACAGAAAAAATGAACTAAATCTTTCTTTTTAACTCTTACTCCTTTCTCCCTGAATAGTCTTGAGTTCCCTTTTAAATTGCAACCCCTTAGATACTAGAGTTCCTATGATAGAATGGAACAGCAATGAATAGGTGCCTTACCTCCTCCTGATGAAGTGCACGAGTTATGCCATCAGCAGGATCCTCTTTGTCCCAGGGTATGTGTCCGCCATCCAACAGTTTAACCGTGCTTCAAGTCCCTGGTTCGGGCCCCACTTGACCCATCCAGCAGGTCCAGTTATTCCAGGGTCTGAAGAGGTACTGCCTGAATCATGGGCGAGAGAAAGAAAGGAGACCAAGCAAGATTATATTATCAAGATCTCAGTTTATTGAAGGACTTATATGAATATGGCAGGATGGGAGTGCCTTACTGTGGTTAGTATCTCTGGTGTTTTGTGTAAGCAGCTATCTGAAGAATGTCTGCTGCTGGGGAACATCTTATGTTCCTAGTTCTCGGGGCTACTTATCTCCTCCTGGGATAGAACAGTCATTGGTGACAGTTGCCAAGTGGCAGGTCTTTCAGGGTCCTGTAATTTTCCACCACTCTGGATGGTGGCTTTGGCTTATGTCTCCCAACAGTGTGGCCCATTTCCTTTCCATGGTGTCCAGGGATTGCTGTCAAGCAGGTCTTCATTGGCTGTATGGGACTCAAACACAAACAGTTAGCAGAGAAATGTTTTCTTGTGTATGTACACATGCTGGGAAATGCAACCATGGGAGCATAACAATTATGAGAGGGTTTATACCTTGAAAGAAAGATAAAAGAAAAGACAATTACAGTCCCCAAATTATTCTTTATTACATCGATTGGCTTCTTGATACAATACAAAAACTCTAAAATTTAGTTAAATAAGGTGCTTGGATTTTATAGGAGGAAAGCCAAATCCGCCTCTAAGTCCAGCATTGGTTTAATTGAATAGTGACTAGGAAATCAAGAGAAATAGAGTTCTCTGAGAGACAGCTGTAAAGTTTACTGTATGGCACCTTCCTTTAGTTTGATAGTTATAGCTAAGTTCTCTTGTTATGTATCTACCAGGGAGTGTCCTTTGCCTTTTTGGAGATGAGTCTTCCTGTGAAGACAAAAGCAAAACACTTCCCTTTCCTTTGGGAGGTTTCTATATAGTTTATAAGATACACATTAGTAGAATACCTGTCATTTATCCTTGTCGAGAGGTTTTTTCTTTTCAAGTCCTATCTTGATCAACTTTGAAGGTATCCAAAGTTGATACCTTCAACTTTGGTTTGCTCTTGTGGAAACCAATGCAAAACCCCTACCCCAACGTAACACATGTCCTGGTTTCCATACAGAGGTTAGTACATCTTTGAAGTATACCGGCTGAATCAGTTCAGCAGTTTTTTCTGTAGTCCAGTGTCTTTCCACAGCTGTTTGTCCTTTTTCATTGGCATTAAGAAAGTTTAGTGTTAATAAAGCATTCTGCAACCTATGTTTGGGGGTTTTAGTCTTCCCAGCTTGTTTGTTGGGCATATCCTTTAGTGTTCTAATAGATCTCTCAACAACTGTTTGCCTTGTAGGATTGTGTGTAACATAATTGTAGGGATACTGGTAACAAGCGTTATGTTATAATATTTGAAAAATTGTTGTAATTTTGTGGAGACATCTGCTGGAGCATTCTCAGTTTTTATTTGTGCAGGTATAACCATAACTGCCATCACATCTAGTAGGTGTATAATAACAGAATCAGCTGTTTCAGAGTTAAGAGCAGTAGCTCATTGGAACCCTGAGAATGTGTCTATAGTATGATGTACATATTTCAAATTTCCATATTCTGCAAAGTGAATGACATCTATCTGCCAAACCTCAATTCTCCAAATGCCCTTGGGATTACAACCTGCTGGCAATGGAGTTTGCTTATAAAAGGAACGAGTAGAACAGTTTCTCTCTATCTCCTTGGCTTTTTGCCAAGTGATTGAGAAGTTCCTTTTCAAACGTTTGATATTTAAATGTTTCTTATGAAATTCTGAGGCTTCTAGAACACTTCCCATTAATAAATGATCAATCTCATCATTGCTTTGTGCTAGTGGGCCTGGCAGACCCATATGGGATCTGATATGTGTAATGTATACAGGATTACTTCTGTTTCTTACAGTTTCCTGTAATTGTAAAAACAGAGATGTTAATTCTGTATTATCAGGAACGAATTCTGCAGTCTCAAGGTGTAACATGACTCTGCATATTGAGAATCAGTAACTATATTAAGAGGTTCTGTAAAATCTATAAATACCATGAGATTTACATATAATTCTGCCTTCTTTACAGATGTATATTCACTTTGAACTATTTTACTTACCTCACCTGCTTTATAACCTGCCTTACCTGATTTGTTGGCTACAGTGTAGAAGGTAAGAACTCCAGAAATGGGAGTTTGTCTTACAAGAACACAGACTTTTATTATGAATTGAATTTTGTCAGTTTTGGGATAGTAGTTTGCTAATGGTTCACAAAAAGGCAGTAAAAGCTATTTGGCAATATTCATTATCCTTCCACAAGGAGGAAATTTCTTCATTAGTTAAAGGTACTATAATTTCTGCTGNCAGAAATCTTTTCTATATATGTCTTTAACTTTTTACTCTGTTTATGTAGCAGAAATTGCCACTCCAACATAATGTCTTCCTTCTGCATCAGAATGCCAGAAGGGATTCTCTGGATGGCAAGATAACCAGAATACATTCTAAACTAAGGTTTATCTGATCTACATGTGCATCCAATATACTGTTTTCTGCCCATTGTAACTCTTTTTCTGCCTCGGCAGATAATATTCTAGGACTATTTAGGTCCCCATCGCCTTTAACAGACATTTAAATGCTTTAAGTCCTTCTACACCAATAATCATCTGTAATTGAGAAATTTCCCCTAGAAACCTCTGAAGACTATTAAGAGTTTGAGATAGATCACTTCTAATTTGTACCTTTTGAGGTCTGTTTCTTTGTAAGTCTATCTTGTAACCTAAATAGTTAATGGAATCTCCTCTTTGTATCATTTCTGTGGCAATCTGTAACCCGCAACGAAGCAGAACTTCTTTCACCAATTCAAACATAGGTTCCAAAGTTTCCTTATTAAAATCTGATATCAACAGATTTTAATTATAATTAAAAACAAGAGATTGTGAAAATTTTCTTATGAATTATTTCCAAAGCTTGCTTTACAAAGTGTTGACACAAAGTAGGACTATTTAACATTCCTTGAGGCAAAACCCTCTACTTATTTCTCCTAATTGGGTGTGAACTATTAAGAGTTTCTAAAATAAATGCAAATTTTTCTCTATCATTTTCCTGTAATGGTATTGTGAAAAAAAACAGTCTTTTAGATCAGTGACTATGATAGGACATCCTTTAGGTATTAAGGAAGGTAATGGCATTCCAGGTTGCAGAGAGCCCATTGGTTGAATTACATTATTGATGGTAATGCTCTCTGGTCTGTCAGCATTCTCCACTTACCTGATTTCTTTTTGATGACAAAAACAGGAGAATTCCAAGGACTGGTAGATTCCTCCATATGTCCAGCATCTAGCTGCTCCTGTACTAACTTTTCAAAAGCCTCTAGATTCTCAGAGGTCATAGGCCATTATCCTACCCAAACTGGTTCATCTTTAAGCCACTTCAGTGGCAGAGCCTTTGGCTCCTCTGAAGATCCATCATTTGTAACTAGTTTCTGTACAGCATGGATGGTTGGTAACCATTTTCCATAGCATCTTAGCAGATCTAAGAGTATTCCACTGCTCTAAGAGATCATGACCCCAGAGATTTATAGGTATACTGCCACATATGGTTTCAGTATCCCTTTCTGTGCTTTCGGTCCAATGCAGACCACAGAGTTAACACTCTGTTGAACTCTAGATAGAGTCCAATTCCTAAAAATTGTACATTTGCCTCTCTAAGAGGTCATTTCTGATGCCAAGCCTTTTGGGTATTAATAGTTACATCTTCCCCAATATCTACTAATCCAGAAATAACTTTATTATTAATTTTCCCTTTCTTTTTTGTGCATTTGTGGAGCTTTTATTTTGCAATTAATGTAGATCACAAGGGTGAATGACCAAAAATAATGTGTTTGTGTCATCAGTTCCCTGATATTGGTGTTGGGACATTGTCTTCTTCCTATCTCCTACCTCTTAGCAGAATCACTGGGGTTCTAGGGGAGCAGGATTAAGTCCGGCTTTTACCCCAGGATAAAGGATTCAAAATTAAATTCTCACATTTGTGCAACCAGCACTTTACCCACTGAGCCATCTCCCTGGCTCCTCTTTAGTGCCACCCAGGTCCCAGGCCCCTTGAGGTAGAGCAGAATTTGTGAATATGATGACAGAGGGTGAGTCGCCAGAAGTCATAGTCACTTTGTCATGTGCCTGTTCTCAGGTTCATAACTCTTTGGCCGACAGCATGCAGGATTGTACAGTATTTTCAGCAGAAGTCTTGTCTATATTCCATGAGTTTTAAGATTGCAGAAAATCTCCCAGCATGGAGTTGTTGATTGCCATCTCATTTGCAGGGCAGACATCACACCAATTGTTTTCCCACTGCTCCCTTTTGGCCATTTCCTTTGGAGAAACTTGCTTGCTCTGCCTTCCAAGTCTCCTGACTTCAGATTCTTAAGAAACTGCAAACCTTATATCAGGCCTCAGAGATAGAGGATACCTACTTCAGCATCCATCTAAAGGTGTATTTCTAACTTCTCTAAATAAAAAAGATCGATACAGGTGAAGTCATCAGTTACCACTGCCTTTCTTGGGTGACACAGATGAAGTCAATCAACTCCAGTATCTGCCCACATCAGCATACTGCAGGGACTCTTCACATGGAAACAGATTTCCTGATCCAGCTCCCCGACAGCACAATCCTAATTTCAGCCCAGGGTCTCTTGTTTTAAAGGAGGCAGTTTGATACTCTTATTGTAGACAGATTGTCTACCTTCTCTAGTACTGATTTTCATCACCAAGGCTTATAAAGCCTGTTCGATTCACAGTTTTAATGCAAAACCACATTTTTTCAGGTGTTCTCAATTAGAACATAATTACACAAAGCTAAAGGGGGAATGCATCCTCTTTAGAACACAGTGTATATTTATTGCTACCTTCTCATCAGTTTTTCAGAAGTGAAATTAAAGTGAATGATAAATGAGGGTCGTATTTCTACATTCTTGCTCAGGTTCACTTATTTTCCTCCCCTGTTGTATACTCCCACTCTATACAGTCCCTGTGGTTGAGACTTTATTTAACAGGCAGACATTTAGTCCAGTTCTTACTATAAGCACCTCTGAAAGTATAAGGACAGTTTTGTCGCGCCTAGGGTTAGAACTGTGTGCTCAAAAAAATTAAAAATCCTTGTAGGAAAGTTAAATGGAAGGGCACTTGCCTTGCATACAAAAGGCCTTGGTTTTTGTTCTGAGTGATGCCAGAGAAAAAAATAAACAGAGGAAACAGTCAGTGGCCATATTCTTTTACATCTTTCACAGGTTAACTCTGCCTTTAAATTTCCTAAACTATGAGGGAGGGCTTATAATAAAAGCTTCGTTATAACAGAAACACAAATGTCAAACTTATAATAGGTATATTTACAAAATATGCAATATTTTTTGAGTGAACTCAAAGAGAGAGAGTCCAAGGAAGACATAGTCAGGGAGGGAATACTCAGAACTAAGGTAGTGTGGTGAAAGGGAAGGAGTAATGGGCAGTATTTATAATGTATGCCAAAGCGCGAAGGTGGGAGTGTGTTAGCCAGGGGACAGTAAGTTGGTCAGTGTGGCTACAGAGTGGAATGAGAAGAAGGGCTGGGTGTGATACTGTGTTGTCACAAATAGTCTGGCATTCTTTTCAGCATTTTTCTTCACATTTACTTCTAACACAAAATCTTATTTAAATGCTATTACTTTTGCAGAAATGTTCAAACAAACCAGAACTTCCCAGGCATCTTCAGGGCTAAGAGTCATCTGACACTGTAGGGAGCCGTTCCTGAATTCTCCATTACAATGATGGTGCCTGCAGGCACCAAATGTAAATTATTTCACAGGCGCTGGGTAATTTCCATTTCTTTGATCTCTGCCTATCCCGTGGCTCATTTGGCCTGAGGAGCTGAAGCCATTCATAGGGTAACAGGGTTTAAAGGAAAGTGTCATGAGCCCATCCAGTGGTTGCTGGACACAGTCCTTAGTTGTAGGGAGCCGTCCCTGCATTCTCCATT
>NW_023276831.1:477753-496724 GCF_003668045.3 Cricetulus griseus
GAGCTGAAGCCATTCATAGGGTAACACGTCCCAGACGGGGCTGCCAGCCTTTATTAAGGGAAGGGATTCTTGGCTCAGAGTCTCCTCTCTGGTAAGCTTATGTTCTCCCACTCTCGAGATGCATTAAAGCTTTCCTGCAGAAGGATCCGAGTGTCCTGCGTGTTTCTTGCCGGCGAGAACATAGCGCGCGGGACATGACACCAGTTATCTGTATGCTGGATCTGAATTCGGAGGCACAGTAGCAATTCTTTATCCATCTGCCGGGCCAAGATCCAATTTCACAGGAGGGCTCTGACATGCCAAGCCACAATGGCAGATCAATGTCTATCAGCTGGCCCAGGTAGCCTAGGTGCTGATTCCAGTTCCTTTCATCATCACTGCTTAATGTCAACTGACATCAGTGAGGGATCCGAGTTTGGCAAGGGCTCTGACATGCAAGGCCCAGTGGCAGTTCTGCATCCATATGCCCTCCCAGGATCTGCGTTCTGAGACAGGCTCCGACACACAGATACCCAGAGGCAGTGCTGTGTCCATCTGCCGGCCCAGGATAAGAATTCAATGGCAGGATCCTACATGCCAACTCCCAGTGGCAGTTCTGCCTCCATCTGCTGGCCAAGGTATTCCTGGGGCTCTTTCTGGTTACATAGGTGGTCACTGCGTATACTCTTCTGACATCACTGATATGTGAGCCTGATCCAAGTTCAGTGGTGTGCTCCTACACAACAAGGCCGAGTGGCAGTTCTTTTTCCATCTTCTGGCCAGGTAGGCTTGGGGCTGTTTCAAGTTCCATTAGTCGACACTGCATAGAGTAATCTGACACCAGTGTGTGCCGCAATGAGTTAGGTAATGGGCTCAGACATGCTGAGGCCCAGTTGAAGTTCTGAGGCCCATCTGCCCAGGTAGGCCAGGGGCATTTCCGGTTCCATTCATCATCACTGTGGAGAATCTTCTGACACCAGCGATCTGTGCTCCTGATTGAGTTTGGTGCAGGCCGCTTTAAAATAACACGTTCTGCCATTGCCCATGAGTTCAAGCTGAGATTGGGAGTACCAAGCCTTCTTTGGCCTAGCCCATGGGAAATACATCTTATGATTGAGGCATACTTCTGGTTACTGTTTCCTTGGAAAAACTGTTCAAATGCTATCAAGGAGGAATGCCATATTCACCAGGTTGTGCATTTATGCACTAAGAACATGAAAAGACACACAGTACTGAATGAAACTTGAGTTTTGCATGGTACCTTCTTCCAGGAAGGCCTAAATTCAATATCTTAGATTAGATTGAAGAATCATTGGACTGCAGGTTCTTGCGTGCATCCAATCATTGAGAAGCAAAACAGAGTTCATGAGGCAGAGACAGCAAACTCCCTGAGTATGAGAGGAACCATCCGTGGACCTGGTATTCACATCTCAGCCTACACTAAGCATTGGTTTGCCTGTGTGTCTCTCTGTCTTCATGTCTGAATTTCCAAATCTAATTCTCTATCACTCACTGTCACTGTCTCTCTGTGTATGTCCCTTCACCCTGGAGGGCAGCCCGCTATATTTCTACCTGAATTGCACTGGAATTGCCTACTAACTGAGACCCTCTCTGTCTCTCTGTCTCTCTCTCTCTCTCTCTTGATCTCTCTCAATCCCAATCTCTCACTCTCGATCTGACCTTCTTTCTTTCCATTGCAACCTGGATTAATTCCAGCAATACTGGACTTGCTCAGGGCTGTTATCTACCAAATCTGATTGTTTTGTATCTCTGTCTGTATGTGTCTCCCTTGCTGTGTGTTTTTTCTCTCTCTCTATTAGAGTATTGAAGAGCATGCTAAACCACTCTAAAATTGCAAAATTGAGGTGCCTTTTATTGTCCTGTAGATATGCTTCTTTTTCAAACATGTGAATGATTTCAGCCAAGTTGCTTGTATAAAGAGAGGGCAGGTAATGTCTCTCCAATTTATGTTTTCATGTAAGTTCCTGTGAGCTGAATGGGACATATGCAAAAAGGCTCAAAGATTCATTCCAGATAAATAGTATTCATTCCCACAGTGATCCCAGATTCCTCTCCTCCTCTTCTGGGAAATTTCCCTGAGAAAACCCTCCATCATTTGACCATAAAACCTCTGTCACCTGGACTTAAAATATATTTTGTCTTCTAAATTAAACTCCATCTCCTACACTGCTGAAATCTGTTGAGGTCTAGGAGACCCGAGTGAGTGCTACCTGGCCTGTCCAAAAAGGGAACAAAATGATATTCCAGGATGTGGTAGTCCTACAACATTCTCAGATCCCCAATAATGGTCAATTCCGTGCTTCAGCAGCATGCTATCTTGAGAAATCTATACCCTTATTCCCTAAATTTCCAGTTCTAAAACCCCAAAAATCAGGATTCAGGGAAATTAGGAATGAAAGGTATAGGCATCAATCTGGCATGTCCAATTCAACTGTCTTGATGCACTCCATTCAGGCAAGCCTCTGTCAATGCATGTTTACTATGTCTGTCCTCTGCCAATGCAGGCTTCTATGTTTACTACGTCTGCAAGCAGATTTAAAGGACCCTGTTGAAAGATAGATCCTGACACACTTAAGCGCTCTCATTCTCTCTCTTTTTCTCTGGCATTCTGTCTTTGCCTCTGCATCCTGGATGAATACCAACAACTCAGGACTTGTTCAGGACTATTCTCTATCAAATCAGATACTTTGGTCTGTCTGTTTGCATGGGTCTACCTTGCTGTGTGTGTTTCCATCTCTTCAGAGTATTGAAGAGCATGCTAAACCACTCTAAAATGGCAAAAGTAAGGTGATTTTTTTATTGTCCTGTTGATACCCTCCTTTTTTAAACATGTGAATGCTTCCAGTCAAGTTGCGTGTATCACAGAAGGTAGCTGATATGTATCCAATTCATGTTTTTAGCAAACCCAAAGTTTTCCTTTAAGTTCCAGTGAGCTGAATGCGACCCAGACAGAAAGGTCCAAAGATTCCCTCCAGATAATTAGTATTCAGCCTCTCAATGTTCCCAGATTCCTCTCCTAAACATCTGGTACCTTTCCCTGGGAAATCCTTCCTCATCTGACCACCCAACCCTCTGGCACCAGGACTTCAGTAATTTTTTGTCTTCTAAACTTAACCTCATCTCCTACACTGCTGATATCTGCCGAGGCTTAGAATGCACAAGACAGTGCCACACATTCTGGATATCTGTGAACCAACCATGTATTGCAGGATGTGGTAGTACACCACTATTCTCAGGGTACCCAAAGTTGGCCAATGCCCTTTCATCAAAAAGAATCAGTCTTGAGAACTCGACATCATTACTCATAATATTGCCAAGTCTCAGATACCAAATTTCCATAATAAATGAAGGTGGGAATGAAGGTCCTGTCATCTGTACCTGTCCATGTCACCTGGAAAGTAGCAATCACTCAGCAAGTACACTGTTCACTCCAGGATTCCATTGATAATAAGTCTGCACACATTGTTATAGGACCCTTTAAAAGTCACATCCATACCCACCCTCTCCAACATGTCAGAAAATCTAAAGTTGATGGACATTCTATTATTCGTTATCCATTGCCCAGGGTTCCATCTCTATAGCGAGCTTTCCCCTTCCACATAAACAAATGATCAACTCCTGAGCTGGGAAAGCCATGGCGGCTCTCTCTCTGTTAACTCTCTCCATACCCAAGCTCCCTTGATCGGGACATCCCAGAGATCTTTTTCTGGAACTGACCAAATGTTGCCATTACACATGAGGACAGTGTGTTTCCCAAGGAAGAGGTCCATCACCACATTGGCTGAATCACCTGTGGTTTTCAGATTTATGACTTTGGTGAAGTTTTTTCCCTCCACTGTTCGCACCCGTGTGTCATCTCAATGGTTCGGGCATGTTTTCTTCGACAATGGTCGATGAGTTAAGGCTCACTCCTTCTTCTGAAATGTTGGATATCGAGCCTCCTTCAGCCACCCCCATTGGAAGTACATATTATGTTTAAGGAAAAGTCGCTGCTACTGTTACCATGGAAAAACTGTTCAATGGCATTTTGTGGAGCAACATCAATTAACCTGAGAAGTACATCAGGGGACTAAGGGAATGAATGGAATCACGTTACTGTAAAAAAAGATGAGTTTTCCATGGTTAGCTTCTTTCAGGTAGATTTATATTCCATTTCTTAGATTAGATTAAAAGATTATGTGACTGCATCTACTTGGGTGCAAGAGATGATGTCAGGAGCAGGATTGATTTCATTAGGCAGAGACAGCTTCCTCCAGGAGTATGTGGGTAGTCAGCCTCTGGATATATAATGCACTTATCGAAGCATATCTTAAGCCTAGGACTGTCAGTGTGTCTCTCTGTCATTTCATTCTCTATATCTCTAGCACACACTGTCTATGTCTGTCTCTGTGTATCTCTGTCTCACAGTGCCTGCGTCTCTCTGTGTATGTCTCTATACCCTGATTGGGTGTCTACAATTCTAACTGATTTACATTGTGTTTGCCTCCTACACTAATCCAAAGTCTCTGACTCTCTCTCTGTATAGTCCACTGTTTTTCCCACTGCACCCTGGGTGAATACCTGAAGCTTTACTTGTTCTGGACTGGTATCCACCTAAACTGAGCTATTATCTGTCGGTTTGTATGTGTTCCTCTCTCTCTCTCTCTCTTTCTCTCTCTCTCTCCCTCTGTGTGTGTGTGTGCGTGTGTGTGTGTCTGTCTGTCTCTCTGTCTGACTACTGAAGAGCATGCTAATGCTTTCTAAAATGGGAAAATTAAGGTGGTTTTTATTGTCCAAAATAAACCCTTCCCATTCCAAAATGAAAATGCTTTGAGCCAAGTTGATTCTATCATAAAGAAGCAGATGTGTCTCCAATTTATGTTTTTGAGAACCCAAAATATCCCTGTAAGTTCCAGATAGCTGAATGGGACCCATGCAAATAGGTCCAACGATGTATTTCAGAAAAATAGTATTCAGCCTGTGTATGATCCAAGATTCTTTTCTTCATCATCTGGGATCTCTCGTTTGTCACTCACTCCATCATCTGTCTTATCACCGTTCAGATACCAGGACTTCAGAAACACTTTTGTTTCTAAACTTAACTGCATCTCCTACACTGCTGACACCTTTTGAGGTCTAGGAGACATGAATGAGTGTTACCTGGCCTGTCCAAAAAGGGAACAAACAGTTATTCCAGGATGGAGTAATACCACAACATTCTCAGGTCCCCAATGAGGGTCAATGCCCTACTTCAGCAGTTTGCAATCTTGAGAAATCAATTTCCATATTCCCTAAATTGCCGTTTCTAAAATCACAACAATCAGTATTCAGGGAAAGTAGGAATGAAAGGCGAAGGCATCAGGGTAGCCTGTCCACAGCACATGGCTTGATGCACTCACTCAGGCAGTCCTCTGTCAATGCAGCCTTCCATGGTTACTAAGTCTGCAAGCAGATTTAAGGACCCTGTTAAAAGACAGATCCTGATGCACTTAGACTCTTATTCTGTCTCTCTCTGTGTGCCTCTGTCTCTGTCTCTGTCTCTGTCTCACTCTCTCTCTCACTCTCTCTTTCTCTCCCAATCTCTCACTCTCTCTCTGTCCTTTTCTGTTTCGCTATGCAACCTGGATGAATACCAGCAGCTCTGGACTTGCTCAGGACTGTTCTCTACCAAATCTGATCCTTATGTCTGTCTATTTGCATGTGACCCCCTTGCTGTGTGTGTTTCTGTCTCTGTCAGAGTATTGAAGAGCATGATAATCCACACTAAAATGGAAAAATTAAGGTGCTTTTTATTGTCCTGTAGATACCCTCCTTTTTCAAACATATGAATGCTTTCAGTCTTGTTTCTTATATCAAAAAGGCAGCTGATGTGTCTACAATTTATGTTTTTGACAAACCCAAAGTTTTCATGTAATTTCCAGTATGCTGAATGGGACCCATGCAAAAATGTACAAAGCTTCACTCCAGATAAAGAGTATTCATCCTCACAATGTTCCCAGATTCCTCTCTTTATCCTCTGGTAATTCCCTGGGACAACCCTGCCTCATCTGACCATGCAACCCTCTGTCACCAGGACATAAGAAATATTTTGTTTTCTAAATTTAACCTCATCTCCTACACTGCAAACAACCCAAGATAGTGCCACAAATTCTGGAAATTTAGGAGCAACCAGGAACTCCAGGATGTGGCAGTACCCCCCTATTCTCAAGGTCTCTGTCAGAGTTCTGAAGAGCATGCTAAAACTCTCTACAATGGCAAAATTAAGGCCACTTTTATTTTCTGAAAGATACACTTCCCATTCCAAAATGATAATGCTATCAGCCAAGTTGCTTCTATCATAAAGAGGCAGATGATGTGTCTCCAATTTATGTTTTTGGTAAACCCAAAATATTCCTGTAACTTCCAGGGAGATGCAAAGCGTTCCTGCTCATCTGGGACCTGTTTCTGGGAGATCCTGCCCATGACACCTGGAAGTGTACCCTTACTCAGCCACTACACTGTTCATTCCAGGATTCCATGGGTACTAAATCTGCAGGCAGGGGATTGGACATCTTTAAAAGACAGATCCCTACACACTTCTGATGTCTTATTCTCTCTGTCATCTTCCAATTCCAATCAGCTATCTGATACTTGTTATCTGGTATCTTCCCCTGACCCTCTTCATATCTTCTCTTGTCTCACCTACTCACTCTCTCTACCCATGTCAGACAATCAAAGGTTCTTGGATATTCTAGGATTTGTGTTCCATTGCTCAGTATTCCATATCCATAGCAAGCGCTTTCCCCTTCCACTAAAAGAAGTGAATAACTCTGCAGTAGTGAAAGCCATGGAGGCTCACTCTCTGTGTACCCTCTCCATACCCAGGCTTGGTTGAGCAGCATATCACAGACATCTTTTTTTGGGATTGACCAAATGGTGAAACACCCCATCAGGTCGGTGTGTTTCCCAAGGATGAAGCCCACCACCACATTTGCTGAATCACCACTGGGTTTCAGTTTTATGCCATTGGGGATTTCTGCCCTCCCCTCTTTGGACACCCGTGTCATAAAATCTCTTCGGGCATTTTCTGTTCCACATTTGTCGATGAGTCAAGGCTGACTCCATCATTTGAGATTTGGGTACCAAGCATCCTTCAGCTACCTCCATTGGAATTACATCTTATATATATGGGAATATAACGGTTATTGTTATCATGGAAAAACCATTCAGTGCCTTTTTGTGGAGTAATGTCAAACTCCCTAATGCATTAAGAAAATGAAAGATATCATATTACTGTAAAAAAAGGTAAGTTTTCCTTCATTAGCTTCTTCCAGGAAGGTTAAAATACCATTTCTTAGATTAGATTGAAGGAACATTAGAATGCAGGTACTTGGGTTCATGATGTCAGCAGTAGGACAGAGTTCATTAGGCAGAGACAGAATTATCCATGAGTTTCTTTGGAACCAGCATTGGACCTGGTATTCACTAATCTCAACCTGCACTAAGCCTTGGTATGTCTGTGTGTTTGTCTGTTTTCTTGTTTGACTTTTCAGTCCCTACCTCTCTATCACTCATTGTCTCGTCTCTGTTTATCTCTGTCTCTCACTCTTTCTGTATATGTCTCTTCACCTGGAGGGTTTCTACAACTATACTTACTTTGCTTTGAACATGTCTGCTAACTTGTCTCTCCTCTCTCTCTCTCTCTCTCTCTCTCTCTCTCTCTCTCTCTCTTCCTAGCCCACTCTGTCACTCTCTGGCCTTCTGTCTTTGCCTCTCCAAATTTGGTGAATATAACCACCTCAGGACTTCCTCAGGAATGTTCTACCCCAAAACTGAAGCTTTTGTCTTTCTGGATTCCTGTGTCTTTTTCTCTGTCTCTGTCTCTGTCTCTGTATCTGTCTCTGTCTCTGTCTCTCTCTCTCTCTCTCTCTCTCTCTCTCCATACAGAAGAGATTGCTAAACCACTCTAAAATGGTAAAACTAAAGAGCTTTTTTATTTTCTTAAAGATATCTTCTCTATAGAAAATGTAAATGCTTTCAGCCAAGTTACTTCTGTCAAAAAAAGGCAGCTGATGTGTCTCCATTTTATGTTTTGGGCAAACCCAAAGTTTTCATGTAAGTTCCAGGGAGCTGAATGTCACCCATACAACAAATTTCCAAATATTCACTCCAGATAAATAGTGTTCAGCCTCTCAGAGTTTCCAGATTGTTTTCCTCCTCCTCTGAGAACTTTTCTTTGGAAAACCCTCCCTCGTCTAACCATACTCCCCTCTGACACCAGAATTTCAGAAAACATTTTTCGTAAATTTAACTTCATCTCTTACACTGCTGACAGCTCCCGAGGCTTAGGATGCCCGAGATAGTGTCACACAATCTGGAAATGCATGGAGCAACTATGTAATCCAGGGTGTGGTTGTACTCAACTATTCTCAACCCCCCCCAAGGGTGGTCAATGCCACTTCATCAAAAAGAAGCAGTCTGGAGAACTTGACATCCTTATTCCCTAAGTTTCAAATCTAAGAACTCAAATTTCCATAATCAGTGAAGTTGGGAATGAAAGGTCCTGGCATCTGGCTAACTGCCCATGTCAACTGGAATGGTGCAATCACTCAGCCAGTACTCTGCTCATTCCAGGGTTCCATGGGTACTAAGACTGCAGGCAGGGATATAGGACCGTTTTAAAAGACAGATCCCTATCCACTCCTGATGTCTTTTTCTCTGTCATCTTCCAGTGCCTCTCTGTTCTATGCTATCTGGTATCTTCCTCTGACCCTCTTCATCTCTTCCCCTGTCTCCCCAAATCACCCTCTCCAAACATGTCAGAAAATATAAAGGTCATGGACATTCTAGATCAGGGTTCCATTGCTCAGGGTTCTGTCTCAATAGCGAGCTTTCCCCTTCCACATAAACAAATGACCATCTCTGGAGCTGTGAATGCCATGGAGGCTCATTCTCTCTGTGAACTCTCTCCATACCCAGGCTCTGTAGAGGTGGACATCACAGAGATATTTCTCTGGGACTGAGCAAACCTTGAAACAGCCCATAAGGATGCTGTGTTTCCCAAGGATGACGTCCACCATCACATTCACCGAATCACCTGTGGGTTTCAGAATTATTCCTCTGGAAGTTTCTTTCCTCTGCTGTTCAGACCCCTGTGTCATCTCTATTGTTTAGGCATTTTTATTACACCATTGTCAATGAGGATGCCTGAATCCATCTTCTGAGATGCTGGGAAGTGAGCCTCCTTCAGCTACCTCCAATAAAAGGTATTCTGTGTCGACTTGAATGTTCAGGCATTTTGTTCTGCCTTTGCCCATGAGTTTAATCTGGCTCGGATTTGTGAGATTGTAAATACCAAGCCTTGTTCGGCATAGCACATGTGAAATATATCTTATGATTGAGGCATCTTTCTTGTTACTGTTACTTTGGAAAAACTGTTCAAATGCTTTTAAGGAGGAATGTCCCATTACCCAGGTTGTGCATTAATGGACTAAGAAAATGAAAATCACACATTCCTGAACAAAATTTGAGTTTTGCATGGTAGCTTCTTCCAGGAAGGTTTAAATTACATATGTTAGATTAGATTGAAGGATCATTGGACTGCAGGTACATGGATCAATTGATGTCAGAAGTGAAGTAGAGTTCATTAGGCAGATACAATATACTCCTTGAGTATGAGAGGACACACCCATGGCTGTTGTATTCACATATCTCAGCCTGCATAAAGCCTTGGTATGTCTGTGTGACTCTCTGTGTGTATGTCTAAGAGGGCATAAGTGGCATTTCTATTTCCAGCTGCCAGTCCAGGATGCAAGTTCAGCAACAAGCTACAGAATACCAATGCCCATTGTCATTTCTGAGTCCATCCGCCGGACCTGGGAGTCCAGGGGCTCCTTCTACTTCCTGTTGTCATCACTGGTTAGAGTCATCTGACACCAGTGATCTGAGCATGAGATACAAATTTGGCAGCTAGATCCTACAAGGCCAGGCCTAGTGGCAATTCTGTTTCCTTCTCTCTACCAGGTGTTCCAAACAATTTGTCACAACACTGGGTGTGTCCTTTCATACTCAAGGAGTATGTTGTCTCTGCCTCATGAATTCTGCTTCACTTGTGACATCAATTGATCCAAGTACCTGCAGTCCAATGATAATTCAATCTAATCTAAGATATGGAATTTAAACCTTCCTTGAAGAAGCTACCATGCAAAACTCAAATTTTGTTCAGGAATGTGTGATTTTCATTTTCTTAGTCCATTAATACACAACCTGGGGAATAAGATATTCCCCTTTAAAAGCATTTGAACAGGTTTTCCAAGGTAACTCTATACACAGAATACCTATTATTGGAAGAAGAAACTGCCTAAGGCATAATCCTGGGCTTTGGCATGTCAGAGCCCACTGCAGAACTCGGTTCCAGGAAAGGGAGATGGATGCAGAACTGACACTGGCCTCTTATTTTTCAATCCTGGGGATGTATTTGGATCGCGGTTGGGAAGAATGATGCAGAAATGCAACTGTGCTTTGGCGTGTCAGAGCCCACCACAAAACTCAGATCCAGGATGGCAGATCGATGCAATACTGCCACTGTGCCACAATGTGTCATATACTGCCGCCTCCGAACTTGGATCCTAGGCAAGCATATGGATGTGGAACTAACCCTGGTCTTTGGCATGTTGGAGCCTGCTGCAGAATTGGGATCAGGCGCTCAGATCACTGGTGTCAGATGACTCTAAGCAGTGACACTGAATGGAACCGGAAACAGTACCTGGTCTACCTGGGCCAGCAGATATACACAGAACTGCCACTGGGACTCTTCGTTTTGGAGCTTGCTGACGAACTCTGATCCTGGGCTGGCAGATGGTGGCAGAACTACCACTTGGCCTCGGCAGGTTGGAACCCGCCACCAAACTTGGATCCAGAGCACAGATCACTGGTGTCAGATAACTCTAAGCAGTGATGACCAATGGAACCAGAAACAGCCCCTGACCTTCATGGACCTGTAGATGGACAGAGATCTGCCACAGCACATTGGCTTGTTGTATACTACCACCAAACTTGTAACCTGGGCCAGCATGTGGAGGCAGAATTGCCACTGGGGTTTAGCGTATCAGAGCCAAATGGAGAACTCGAGTACAGGGACGGCAGGTGGATGCACAACTGACATTGGACATTGAGTGTCGTACACCACGGCCAAACTCAAATCGTATGCCAGCATATGGATGCAGAACTGCCACTGGGCCTTGGCCCGCTGCCGAACTCAGATCCTGGGACCTCAGATGAAATCATAAATGCCACCAGGATTCTGTGTGCAGAGGCTCGGCCAGGCATTCAGATCCAGAGCACACATCACTGTTGTCAGATGACTCTAATCAGTGACGACAAATGGAACCTGGCATACCTGGGCCAGGAGATGGACACAGAACTGCCAATGGGCCTTGGTGTGTCACATTCTTCCACCAAACTCAGATCCTGGGCCATCATATGGATGCAGAAATGCCAGTGTGCCTTGGCGTGTCATATACCACTGCCAATTCTGATCCAAGGCCAGCAAATTGATGCAGAACTGCCACTGGGCCTTGGTGTGTCCAAGGCCTTCACTGAACATGAATCAGGACCAATGATCACTGGTTTCAGATGACTCTAAGCAGTGATGACGAATGGAAACCTACCTGCGCCAGTGAATGAACAAAGAACTGTCACTGGGTGTCGGTGTTTAGGATCTCGATGCCAAAACTGGATCCAGTACACAGATCATTAGTGTTAGATAGCTGTAAGCAATGAAGATGAATGGAAATAGAAACGGACCCTGAATTGCATGGGCCTTCAGTTGGACCCAGAACTGCCACTGGGCATGGGCGTTTTGGAGGCTGCTGACAAACTGGGATCCTGGCCCAACATATGGATTCAGAACTCGGATAAGGAATGAAGAAAACAGCCCCAGACCTCCATGAGTTGCCAATTGGCCTTGGTGTGGGATCTTCATCCCTATCATGGATCCAGTGCCTAGATCACTGGTGTTAGATGACTGTAAACAATGAGGATGAATGGAACCAAAAATAGCACCTGGACTCCCTGTGTAGGCAGATGGATGCAGAACTGCCACTGGGCTTGGACAAGTAGTAGCTCACCCACAAACCCCGACCCAGAGCACAGATCAACGCTGTCAGATGACTCTAAACAGTGACAACAAATGGAAGCAGAAACAGCCCCAGGAATACCTGGGCCAGTGTATGTACACAGAACTGCCACTGTGCCTCGGCATTTCAGAACTCATTGACAAACACAGATCCTGGGCAGGAAGATAACCACAGAGCTGCTACTGGGCCTCAGCATGTCGGAGCTCATTGTCAAACTCGGATCCAGTGCATAGATCATTGGTGTCAGATGACTAACCAGTGAGGATGAATGGAACTGCAAACAGAACCTGGCTTACCTGTGCCAGCAGAAGACACAAAACTGCCACTGGGCCTCGGCGTGAGTGAGTAATCACAGTACTTGGATCCTGGCACACAGATCACAGGTGTCAGATGACTCTAAGCAGTGATGACGAATGGAACCAGAAACATCGCCTGGCCACCTGGGCAAAGGAAAGACACAGAATTGCCACTGGGCTTTGGTGTGCAGGATCTCGCTGCCAAAACTGGATCCGGTACACAGATCCCTAGTATAAGATGACTCTAACCAGTAACGAAAATGGGAAGCAGAAAAAGTCCCTGGACTCCCTTGTCCAGGAGATGGATACAGAAATGCCAATGGGCCTTGGCGTTTTGTAGCCTGTTGCTGAACTCGGATCCTGGGCTGGCAGATGGACACAGAAATTCCACTTGGCCTTGGCATGTCAGAGAATGCTGTTGAACTGAGATCAGGTGAACAGATCATTGTGTCAAATGACTGTAAGCAGTGATGACAAACAGAACTGGAAAAATAACCAGGCTTACCTGGGCTGTAGATGGACACAGAACTGCCATTTTGCCTCGGCGAGTCCAAGGTCTCCACCGAACTCATAACATCAATGGTGGCAGATGATTGTAAGCAGTGATGAATAATGTAACTGGAAACAGAAACTGGTTTACCTGGGGCGGCAGATGGACACAGAACTGCCACTGGCCCTCAGTGTGTCATATACCACCAACAAACTCAGATCCAGGGCCATAATATGGATGCAGAAATGTCACTGGGCATCGGCGTGTCCAAGGCCTCCACCATAACTTGGATCAGGACTAAAGATCACTGGTGTCAGATGACTCTAAGTTTTGACCATGAATGGCCTACCTGGGCCTGCAGATGAACAAAGAAGTGCCACTGGGTGACAGAGTGTAGGATCTCTCTGCCAAAACTGGTCCAGTGCACACATCATTGCTCTCACCTGGGTGGAGTTGCTAACGGTGTGTGAGTAATGTGTGAGGCAGAAGGTTAGAGGAGAGAGGAGAACAAAGAGTAATTGTCCCCTCGTGGTCATGGCAGGATGGTTAAGAAACACCAGAAAAAATGGCTAATAAAGAAATGACTCTAGTTCTACAACATGGAACTGAGAGCTCTCTGAAGATGTCAAGATGCCTGTGTTTGGTTTTTATCGCCGCTGGGTTGCTAGGAGTTTGCAGGTCCACACATCACCACTCAGGTAGAACCTCATGGACTAAGGCTGAGAGGCGCTGGTTCACGACAAAATGGCACCTGAACACAGTGACTGAGAACAGGGGAAGAAGCCATGGACACCATGAAGAAATGGACAAGGCAGAGGCCTGGACTATTCAAAGTGATAGTCATCGCGGGCGAACCGGTTGGAGAAGAAGCACATGCAGAAAAAGGAAGAAAGAAGTGACTGAATGTGGTGAGTGAGCAGAGTTAAGTCAGAAATAAAACTGTATATAATTGTAGAAATAGGAAACATTTATGTAATATAAAATAGGAAAACGTCAGACAGCAGCTGACGAAAAAAGGTAATTCAGGTTATTTAACCCTTAAAGCAGATATGTACACAACATATATATAAGACGAAAATGTCAGCCAGCAGCTGACAAGATAGGTAAAGCGGGTTATTTATCACTTAAAGTGATAGAAGATGGGCAAAGAGGAGAAAACAGGTAAAGCTGGTTAGTTAACCCTTAAAGAAATAGGTGCACAGATAGGAAAATGTCATCCAGCATCTTAAGAAAATACATAAAGTGGGTTATTTAACCCTTAAAGTAAGAGAAAATGCACACAGTAGATGTGAGAATGAAATGTCAGTCAGGTGATAAAGTAGTAAAATGTAATGTGTTAAATTCCGGAATGAAAAATGCAGGTAATTGTAAATATGAATCAGGAATATTAGCCAGATGGTAAAGAGAAGTAAGTTAGCCTTAAAAGTAAAAATGTGTATAGTTAGAGAAATCTGGCAGATAATTGTTAGTCAGATGATTGTACATTTACTTGGATATAATTTAATAGCCAGGTGAGCTAAAAGAAAGTGAAAGCAAGTACAGGAGATTTTAGAGTTTAAAGATTAAAGAGGATCCTTCCCACGTGCAAAAGCCAGTGCCATGAGTTGCTCAGGGGCTTGGTAAGGCATAGGTGAGGCCTCGCATACACACAGGCCCTCGGGACATATCTAGGAATGCAATGAAGAACAGAAACCTCTGCGCCTACTTAGGGGTGGCTGGATGGTAAAGAATATACAAGACAAATGATTGGAATCAGCAGGGAGATACAGTTAATAAGTACCAAGATGGAGGGGGCCTCCACCTCCTTCTTTTATTTTAAACTAGAAATAGAGAAAGGCAAATACTCAGTGGTAAAATTCAGCAAGAGCTAAGAGAATTGGAAAGTTTAGCGAAATTGCTTACAGGAGATAAGAAATTTACAGGTTTCCTTGGATCAGAGAGTGTGGCATGGGGATCATAGCAGGACGCATGTACCAATACCATTCAAACACCTCTAGGAACTAATAATGGCTTGTCTCCAGTATTGACCAACAGAGGCTGATAGGGAATATTGCTGTAGAAGCCTCACCCCTAGGAAATTGAAAGAGGGTAACCAAGGCCTGCTGGTCAGGAGGAGGAGATTTGTTACAGAGAGCAGGCAGGGACCTAGGGAGTTAGTTCAGAAGTGATTTCTAGGCCTGTATGGAATTATACATAAAAGTTAGAGACACAGGTGTTGGGAACTTTGATTGTGAAATAGCTAGCTTATGAGAATATTGGTACCACATGCCAGATCTCGCTAAGGCCTCACAGGTAAAGGACTGATGTAGGCAAGTTCATTAATAATTTTTCAGATGTGGACCAAGTTTAAACTCAGGGATTAGCAATGGTGGTTGCATTGCAGGAAATTCATTTAAAAATATGTTTTTCCAGCACAGAAAGCAATGCATAGGGAGGAAGAAATGCACAGAGCCTTCTAGAGGTTGCTTTGGACATGTTCAGGAAGAGCATCAAGTCAGACAGAGTCCCAACAAAAGAGAAAATAAGGGATCAGGCTTGTACCCAAAAAAACACCGGCAGATTATTCATTGGCCCAGAGGTCATAGTTGAGCTAAGGCCAAGGTCAGCCGTGGCAGCAGCCTTGGTCTGCTAGCCCTCAGGCAGTGGCTTGGTTCCACCTCGTGATGGTGTCTGCAGCAGGCTAGACAAAATGGCTGACTGCGCAGCTGACAGCCTGCCTCCTCAGGATAACTTACCGCCTCAGGAGATGCCGCCATGGCTGATGGCTAGTCAATGTATATAAATGCTACTGATACAGCCAGACAGAAACTGTTTTTGAGACTTATGGAGAAGAAAGGACAACATATTTAAGCTTAGCTTTGTTCAAAGCTACTATGTTTGGAGAAATTTAAATTAGGGATTTTCTTTTCAACAAACTGATCATAACCTAGGCAAAAGGAGAACTGTGAGACGTATGCAAGTTATGAATGAACGGTGTGGCCACACCTGGATGCGTGATGTGATTGTGAATTTATGAATATGGATGAATGAAAATGCCTAAATTGCCTTGGATTAGAGATATTTACATTGCCTCGGATATAGTTTAAAAAATATCAAAATCACTTTAATATGGTCAAAAAGAGCATCCAGCCAGTCAGTCAATGTCTTAACAGGAAAAATTAATGATTTGAGCCTTAGAGATAGTCACTTAAAAGGTTAGCAAAAGCCTATAGCGTTATCTTAGAGACATGAGGAATCTATGGATGATTCTGTAAAATTTGGCAGATGAGAGGATACAGGTCTTAGTTAACTTTTATGGTTCAAAAAGGAAAATCTAGAAAATAAAAGCTGATACATAATTATAGAAAGGGTTTGTGAAAAGCCTCAGGAGAGAGCCATCGTTTTAGATTCACAACTTGATTATGTTTTTGCAAATGCAAATTAAGCCAGGTCAGCTAAGATGCAAATGAGGCCTTATGAATGTGTCAGATTCAAAGGTCAGATTAGAAAAGGCTACTCATTAACTTAAAATAAATCTGGAGAATTTTTAAAGACATATGTTGTATTCTAAAGAAATTAAAGCTTAATAAATAGCAATTGGGAAAGATAGTTTAAAATCTTTAAATGAGTTTTTAAGTAGCTGTTATAAAATATTCATTGGTTAAATAACTTTTTTGGAACATCTAAAGATGATTTAAATCCTTTTGTAAGATTCTATAAGGAGATAATGATCCAGATGTCCCCAGAGTGTTAACTAAGAAGGTAAACAAGTTAGATAATTATACGAGGAGATTCAGCATCATCAGATATATTGACTACACAAAACCATGGGAAGCTTATGTACTCCCCACAAAGCATAGTCCGACTGTTTTATGGCAGAAGGAACCATTACTTTGGTTGTGCCTACCTGTCTTACCAGCCTAAATATTTTAAACCCTTATTTTAAAGCATTAGCCCACATGGTACTGAAATGCCATATAGATTCAAAGAAGTATTTTAGGAGAGAAGCAAGTATGATACATGTCTCCTACGCTAAGCAACAGTTTAATTGGTTGTTTCAGAACAATGAGTCATAGGCGATTGCCTTTGCTCAGTTTTCAGGAAGAATTGATAATCAGTTTCTATCTCATGGACTGTTAATCTTTGCACTAATGCATCCTTTTATATTTGCAAAATTGTAAAAAACAGTCCTATAAAATATGCTATGTTAGTTTTTACCAATGGTTCTACTGGGAGATTCACTTGAATAGGTTGTTAATAGAAAGGAATAGATAGAGCTGTTGCAGTGGTCTAGCACATCCTGGTAAATAATTCATTTATACTGACAGTCACTATGTATTTAAAGGTCTTAAGGTAATAGAGACAATTCCACACATAAGATCCAATATAAGATTGATTTGTCCAAATTCAAAATTATTCACGTAAGAGATTTATCATGTTTATGGGTCACAGGGAACCTATTAAATAAGTCTTGCCCTGATTACTAGCCAAATGGAATGAATTAGCTGATTAACAAAATCAGTTGATTTGCCTTAAATAGAAATAGCTCAACAGAGTTGTAAATTTCTTCATCTAAATAGCAAAAGTCTAAGAAAGAAAGTTGGCTTAACCAGAGAGAATGGTGGTCAAACAATGTGGAATATGTCCAAAATATGGCTATGACTAATTTAAGGGTGAATCCTCTAGGCCTGCTCCCCAACCACTTATGGCGAATGGATGTGAATCACATCATGGAGTTTGGCAAGTTAAAAGTGTGCACGTGGCAATTGACAAGTATTCAGTTTTCTTAATGGCCACTCCACAAACAGGAAAAGCCACCAGACATATAAGACACAGTTTAAGATGTTTTTCTTACTTGGGAGTGTCAAAGATTATAAAAACAGATAATGGGTCTGGATATACTAGCAAAGCTTTCCAGCAATTTTGTGAAAGACAGAGATAAAAACAGACATAAACAGAGACGGTGAGTGCTAGATAGAGAGTTATAGAATGAAATGACAGAGAGATACACAGACAGTACAAGTCTTGAGGTATACTTGGATAAATGCATTATACACCCAGAGGCTGGCTACCCACATAGTCATGCAAGGAGCTGTCTCTGCCTAAGGAACACAGTCCTGCTGCTGACCATCATCTCTTACACCCAAGCATATGCAATCACATAATTTTTCAATCTAATCTACAAAATGTAATTTAAACCTGAGTGGGGGAGACAGGAGAAGAGATGAAGTGGGTCAGAGGAAAATACCAGCAAGTCAATAATTTTGTATAGGGGTCTGTGTTTTATAGTGTCCTATATCCCTGCCTGCAGAATTAGTTCCCATGGAACCCTGGACTGAACAGAGTACTGGCTGAGTGAGTGCAGCCTTCTTGGTTTCGTGTGCAGGACAGTTGCCAAGAACTTCATTCCCACCTTCATTTATTATGGAAAATTGGGGTCTTAAACTTGGCAACATTGGGAATAATGATGTCGACATTTCAAGACAGCTTCTTTTTGAAGAAAGGTTATTGACCAAATTTGGGGGCCCTGAGAATAGTGGGGTAATACCACATCCTGGAGTCCCTGGTTGCTCCAAGAATTTCCAGCATATGTATCAATGTCTTGGGATGTCATCAGTGTAGGAGATGAGGTTAAGTTTTCAAAACAAAATTTTTTTGTCCTGGTGACAGAGGGTTGCATGTTCAGATGAGGGAAGGTTTTCCCAGGGAAGTACCAGACCAGGAAGAGAGGAAAGTGGGAACATTGAGAGGCTGAATACTATTTATCTGGAGTGAACCTTTGGGCCTTTTAGCATGGGTCCCATTCTGCTCACTGGACATTACATGAATACTTTAAGCATTCACATATTTGAAAAGGAAGGGTATCTACAGGGCAATAAAAAGCACCTTAATTTTGTCATTTTAGAGTGCTTATCATGCTCTTCAATACTCAGAGACAAAAACACACACAGCAATGGAGACACAGGCTAACAGACAGACAAAAGAAATGATTTGGTAGAGAATATTCCTGAGCAAGTCCAGAGCTGCTGCTCTTCATCAAGTTTGCAGAGCCAAAAACAGAAGGTCAGGGAGAGGGTGAGAGACCGGGAGGGAAAGAGAGAGAGAGAGAGA